>NW_018164700.1:1569093-1570123 GCF_001263595.1 Phalaenopsis equestris | reverse complement strand
TTTCTTCGCCCTAAATTTCTCAACAAGTGGTATCAGAGCCTGGTTCGAGGGGAAGAAAATTTTCATCGGCGCAAGAAGAAGTTTGGCGGCGAGGTTTTACGAATCAGAGCAGAGGATCGGCGTTCTGCGTAAGGAATGAGTTCGCGGTGTTCGAAAGGCTGTTCGGCGACCGAAAAAAAAAACGGCTCGGGAGAAGGAATCGCGGATCGCGGAAAATTCGGCTTCGGCGGAGAAAGTTTTTTTCGGCGGATCGGCTCTTGGGTTCCGATTTTCGTCGGCGCTCCAAAGGAAAATTTTGCCGGAGGCGTCGAAATTCGGCGGAGGCTTGGGACAGGTAGAAGCAGCGAAAAGTTTTCGGAGGTTTCTGCGACAGGCCGAAGGATCGCGAAGGAGGGTTGCCTGAAAGCTGTGCGCAGGAAAGCTGTTCGGCGGCAGGAGGCCCAAGAGGGAAGGTTGGTTCGCAGAAAAGGAAAGGAGCGGGCGGGCTTTGCGGGCAGGAGGCATCGCGCATCCGCTGCTCGGAAAGGAAGGTTCGAAGCGCTGCTGGCGGAGCAAAACAGGAAAGGAGCGGAGGCGGTCAGGAAAGGAAAGCGAGGGAGTAGGAATATTCCTTGCATATACTGCTTTGTTGGCTCCGCTGAATGGAAAGGAAAGTTTGTTTAAAACTTAATTAAAGAAATTTAGTTAAGTTAAATTCTTTAATTAAGGATAAATATTTGATATTAAAAAAAATCATAAAAAAAATATCAAATATATATATTTTTCTTTCCTTTAAAAGAAATTTTTTGCAAAAAAAAAAAAAAAAGTTTCGTTGCAGGTTTAATTTTCATATGGCATTTTCTGGTGCGAAATTTGAGGTGGTGAAGTTCGACGGAACTGGTAACTTCGGATTGTGGCAAACCAGGGGGAAAGATCTGTTGGCGCAACAGGGAATCTTGAAAGCTCTGCGGGCAACAAAACCAGATGCCATGGAGGATGAAGATTGGGAAGAATTGCAACAGCGAGCGGCAGCGACGATACGACTATGTCT
>NW_018164700.1:1565917-1566665 GCF_001263595.1 Phalaenopsis equestris | reverse complement strand
AATCAGGGCAGTGCTTGCATTAGTAGCTATTTGGGATTTGCATTTGGAGCAGATGGATGTTAAAACTGCTTTCTTGCATGGTGATTTGGAGGAGCAGATTTACATGAAGCAGCCAGAAGGGTTCACTCAACCTGGACAGGAGCATCTGGTTTGCAGGTTAAAGAAATCGTTGTATGGGTTGAAACAGTCTCCAAGACAATGGTACAAGCGATTTGACTCCTACATGATGCAGATTGGCTACAGGCGATGTGAGTATGATTGTTGTGTTTATGTGAAAAGCCTTGATGATGGTTCTATTATTTTTCTGTTACTGTATGTTGATGATATACTGATTGCTGCAAAGAATATGAATGATGTTCGTGGTTTGAAAGCTTTATTGAGCCAGGAATTTGACATGAAAGACTTGGGTCCTACGAAGAAGATTCTTGGAATGGAGATTCATCGAGATAGAGGCTCAAAACGATTATGTTTATCTCAACGAGGCTATGTTGAGAAAGTGCTGGAAAGGTTTGAGATGAGCAATGCAAAGCCAATGAGCACTCCTTTGGCAAATCATTTTAAGCTTTTTGCAGAACAGTGTCCTAAGATTGATACAGAAATTGAAGACATGGCAAAGGTTCCATATGCCAGTGCAGTTGGCTGCTTGATGTATGCTATGGTATGTACTCGTCCTGATTTGGCTCATGTTGTTAGTCAAGTCTGCAAATACATGGCTAAACCTGGAAGGCGACATTGGGAAGCAGTCAAG
>NW_018164700.1:1549186-1565069 GCF_001263595.1 Phalaenopsis equestris | reverse complement strand
TGCCTAGGTTTACTCCTGGGGTTATAAATAGGTATGTTAATAACCCCAGGAGGTATCTCTCTATTCTGTAACCTCTTTTCTGATTATTGAAAGGAACTCGACGCTCTGCTCTCGAGGACGTTAGGCATCTTTGCCGAACCTCGTTAAATCTCTGTGTTCTTCTGGATTTGTGTCGGTTCTAGTTTTTCTTCGCCCTAATTTTCTCAACACGGCGGAGATCCTATGGTCGATTGAGTTGATTATTCTGTTCACCTTGCACACCAATGATAATGGTTGGTTATTCTTTCCCGATACAAACCAAAAAAGAGTTCTGGAGAAAACGTTTACTTTGAAGCAGAGGTGATTGTTCTGCCACAGGATGTCTCCCATCCAGTTCTGCCACAGGATGTTTCTTGCTCAAAATAATTGAGACGCCTTGTAGTTTACTTTTTTTTGTGAGTTCGACCACTCGACACATTGTAGCCAGTTGTGTTAACTTGTTGCTCAGCTTGAGTCTTATGCTACCGGTGCTCCTGTACTATGAGTTAAGTCGTCGCATCAAACGGGTCGTGCTTTTTGCCAGACTTATTAAATAAATCTTATCTCTTTCTTGTAAAGGTGACCATCTAGACTCGCTTTCGCAACGCTTTTATATCCCTCGCGCCTCTATCGATAAGTGGTGCATGCTTCCCGTTACCCAAGTCCGGGCCATCGGCTGTGCTTCAGATTTGGTCAGAGCTGGTGATTCCTTCGGGTAGCTGAAATAAGCATTGGATTATAGCAATAGTAATCACAATTATCGGCGGCCAATCATTATTTTGATCATAACATGAAAATGAAGTTTTCAGATTCTAAAAGTATAATTAGTCAATTGTGCAAGTTATAAGTTATGGAAGCCCGTCTGTCTCTTTTGTTAGGTAAAGGGGGGATTAAAAAAATTGAATTATTGACTTAGTCTTCTAGTTAAAAAAAATATTGCCTAATTCTTAGTCTAACTTAAATCAACAACTAATCCCATCTTCTTATAAACCAACGCAAACATCCGTCATTATTCAATATCGCCGATGTTGCTATTTATTGTCGCTCAATCATCATCATTTTTCACCATCCAATTTTGCCTAATTATCATCCACTGTCGTCAGTCAAATCATTTTAGTGCTAAACTGTTCTAAACAACTATAAGTTATAGCACGAGATCCCCCAAATGGCTTGGAAGAGAGTGTGCCTTCCGTTTAGTCTTCTCTCACATCAATTTATACATATTCAATAAAAAATTAAAATATAAATTGTGGTGTATAAAATTTGCTCATGGTATCTCGATGAAAGATTGTGACATGGATGTTAAGTGACTCATAAATAAGGGTGACATATATGAATCGTTGGTGTCGACTTCGACTTTTTACATTCTGTCAATTCTGATAATCATTGTTGAGACGAGCTTAGAGAGTGAATATGATTGGACTTTTTGCTAGATGAATTCCACTTGTTAGACTCAATCCGGCAGGTCAGCTCGGCAGTATGTACAGAATAACTAACACATCAACGAGTGAGACTAACTGGCCACCTTAGCATAGTATTTAATTGGTGGCCGTATTTTCTGAGCAGATGGCCTTTCTATGCCCATGAGGCCTGCCTGACTTGTGCTTTGTCTCTCAAAAGGCAACTTTTGGTATCCATTATATTTACTTTAAGAAGAGCCCTAAGATTATTTTTTGTTTTATTGTTGGACTTTTATCCATATTAGTGTTAATTAATTATATATCCCTCTTTCTCATGCGGAATAGAGTTTGATTTTAATATATTTAAGTTACAAAAGAAATTCAAAACAACAAGCATCCCTTCAATTGCGAATCCTCCTTTTGGAATCTAATTAAAACATTTTGAATTAAATATAATTTATTTTGATATTAGACATTATAAATTTGTCATTGTCATTCTCTCCTTGGGGTTATATGTGTGAAATATTAGTTATATCTATTTCGAAATACATCCTAAAGTTGAAGACGAAATTTTTCACATTTTTAAGAGAACTCTTCGGCCGTTTGAAGAATAATATTGGAAAAGAATAAAAAATATTTAATAATTTACAATGAAAAATTTTAAATTACCGGGATTGTTATATTCATTTTTATTATTGTATTCATCAATATTGTCGGCACAAATTTCGAAGCAATCGAACGGTTAAAGATGATGGATCAACGATCGAGTTAGATCCAATAGACATGATTTTGAACTATAATTTAAAAGATCAACAGACTGATCAAGTCCACCCTCGACGAATCCAATCAAAGGGCCTATCTATGGTTCTAACCGTTGAAGCTCCTTAAAAGACAACCGAACGCATCCGGTCGGTCGATCACTCATACCTTGGTAAAAACGACATCCATTTATCCTGCTATTTTAGTCAATTGAACCAAGGTTTGTCGATCGACTGATTACTTTGATACTCAAAATTTAAATTGTAATATGAATCTAGAATTAAATCAGAACATTGATTGTATTAAGGGCTGTTGTTGGCGTCAATTTTTTATGTCACGTGTGCAGGGTGTCCACATAACTGGTGCGGGACCATTCACTGTTCATTGATAAATTAAATCAGAACATTGATTGTATTAAGGGCGGTTGTTGGCGTCAATTTTTTATCTCACGTGTGCAGGGTGTCCGCATAACTGGTGCGGGACCATTCACTGTTCATTGATATCATCTTGTAGCTCAAGACACCCATCTGAGGCCTCCAGTACGTGTTCGGGCACGAGCCAAGGTCTGTATCAATTCATCCTTACCAAGGAGATTCCACTATTGAGTGGGCTTACTCATGACATTGGACATGTTTCATGTCTATTTTGGAGTTTAGAGGTCCCTCGGAATTCATTCGGAACCTCCCAGGGTCAAGGGAAGTCACAAACTTTTTATACGCTCGCTACGGGAAAATTAGGGTTTGGAATGCCTTATCTGCATCGTAGTCCGAAGCGCCCGTTGGTAACAAGCTCTTCGATTAATGGACGAGCAAAATACTCATTTTTTAGGTTAGGGGATTATGGTTACTCATATGTGGTCTCTCATAGCCTTCAGATAGAGAAAATCCTTCGTCATGCGCTCCCGGTGTAAATAAAGGTTTTCGTAACTAGACTGGCACCAAGGCGCCCGACCCGGAGAACCGAGCCCTTGAAAGTCTAAAACTAGTTATTGTGACCCGGACACCTAGGCACCCAAAATGCCCTCTTAGATGGTTAGAACCGAGCCCTTGAAAGTCTAAAACTAGTTATTGACACCTAAACTCTTGTCCCATGCTCCTAGGCGCCAAAAAATGCTCAAAAAGACATATTTCCTGAGAGACGAGAAAGTAGGTGCCACCTGGGTGGCACCAAGGCACCTAATGCCATGGTACTAGACTGGTTGCCTAGGCGTCGGTCCGCTTCCAGATCTAAAAAAAAACCTATTTTTGGCATCGATCTGACCTCGACACACCTCCCTGGGCAGCTAGAATTGCAAAAATTACTGTAGACATTGGGGGATTTGCTTGGAGGTAGGGAAAAGTGAGCCATCATGCCACTTTTGCAAGCTCTTACGTAACATCATTAGTCCATTTTTAGCTTAATCAAGAGGCATGTTTGAGATTTCCTTGAGTGAGCTGATTTTAAGCTTGCCTTTATCCTCATTCCGCTTTTACGTAACATCATTAGTCCATTTCTAGCTTAATCAAGAGGCATGTTTGAGATTTCCTTGCGTGAGCTGATTTTAAGCTTGCCTTTATCCTCATTCCTTTGGATCTCCTCTGATTTGCAACTACGCTGGCTGATTTGGTGGGGTCGTCTGTTTTGTTCCTCGGTTATAAGCAAAGGAACATCCAAATGTCTGCCCCGACCATCGATCTGACAACCCAACCTTCTGTCGTGGCAAAAGACCCGTCAATCGAATGGGTTGTGCAAGAAACTGTCGGTGTTCTGTCGCTGCATTGTGAGGAGCCTCAGTCTTATTTGTCGTATTATTATTTTCTCTGAAGTCTTTTTTCTTTACATTGTCCCTTGATGCGGATGACTCAACTTTTAGTGACTCGGTCAAGGATCCAACCCTGGCTGGCATCAATGATGATTTGATAGAGGTGCCAATAATAGTGGAGCACGCACCGGGCATGGGCGGACAACTCTTGTGTGAGGATGGTGGGGTTGACCTCCAGGATGATAATCTAGAGAGTTGTGTGGAAGCAACTAATGGACATAGGATTTCTCCTGAATTGATGGCTCGTCGTCTGGTTGAGATCAAGAACTTCTACGCTTGGTCAGTTGGGATTCAACAAGGCCATGACATGCACACGATGGAGGAGGTGGTGGTTACTCTTTTCTAGGAATTCTCAAACATTCATGACAGATATTTGACACTTCAACTCTTGTCAAGATGAATCAACTAAACTTTTTAAAATATGGTGGGAAAATTTTGTAGAAAAGATTACTCGGAGTGGGGTATGTCTTAGCTGAAGCGGCGAATGACACCCTTATAAAATGTTTTATCTCGTGCTAGTTTTCGAGTGTTTTTCATAAATTTAAATACTTTTCTGGAATAAAATATATGTTCTTATCTTATTTTCTATTTTGATGTAATATTTATGTTTAGAAATGTTACCCTTACACAAGCCTTTTTCTTCTTGCTTCTCATCTTTCTCTCGATTTTCTCTCTGCACTCTGCTCGATGGCTCTAAAATATTCTTGGAAGGACTTTGGGTAGATCGTATTGAAAGACCAATCATGGATGACTCAGAGGGAGGTGAATCGACTGCAAAAGTCTTATGTCTTTGATCCCACCATCAGTCTTTGGGTCCCTGGTGAGAACGACCAAGCTACCTCCTTATATGGTGTTGACCTCCTCTTCTACAAGGATCAATATCGTTT
This sequence comes from Phalaenopsis equestris, assembly GCF_001263595.1. NCBI lineage: Eukaryota > Viridiplantae > Streptophyta > Magnoliopsida > Asparagales > Orchidaceae > Phalaenopsis > Phalaenopsis equestris. The sequence goes on along the minus strand of NW_018164700.1, from coordinate 1,560,204 downwards.
TACCCTCCAGCTGCCTTGCTAACAAGAGTTACACACTATCTTTACCCATTACTACATCATCCCCGCTCAAACTGTCATGGCAGTTTGGTGATGGTGTTCTAGCACGACAGCGGAGGCCTTGCATCGACGAATAATAATGTTATGATGATGGCAGTGCCTCGTGATGGTGATCTAATAGTGGTGGTGATGGCTAGGCATCAGTCGGGTGACGTTGGCAGCCTAATGATGCTGGTCTGACGCGGCGGTTATGGCCCGGCGCCAAGCAAGTGATTGTGGTCCATAAACAATGATGAACTGCGATGCTGGTTCGACAATTATGGAGCTTGAGAATCTTAAAGTGCTTAGAGCTCTCTATAGTATTCTTGTCTTGGTCCAACCCCCTTCATGAAAAGAGTGATGGTCTATTTATAAATTTTTGTAGTAGCGTCCTCAATAAATATTATGATTCCTTAATTGGATATAGTTTTATGATTATTTGACTACCTTACTGAAGCCAAAATTGAGTTAAATCAAGCTCGTTGATTTGTCTATTCGAGATACTCAATTTTTCTATTGGCCTATCAGATATTAAAATCATTTGGTATGTCAAAGTATGCTCCAAAGCTTCTCCTTATGTCATGATCTAGGTTCACTTAAATTCAGATCAGATCATTTTTTATGCCGCGTAGTTTATCTTACCAAGACACTTCATTTGATAATAAATTTGGGTGTGAAGGTTTTTAATTTGACTTTTAAAGCTTTCGGTCCCAATATGCCTTGAGATTTGTTCTTTATCAAGGGAAATTTTAAGGGATGCATCAATGGTGTGCACAAAAAAAGTGTGAGTAGAATCTCAGGGAGATCTAACAATCCAGATGGGAAAAGACATACCAAAGAAGATCCAAATGGACTTATTAAGGCCAAGGCCATCTAAGGAAACTGAACAATCTGAACTTGAGCGGTTCAGCGGACACGGGATAATCTGAGTCGTTTACCACGCTAAAATCAACCCAGGGGAGAAACAAACCCTTCAGATCATGCGGTTATATCAGAAACATCCATCAGTCTCCCCAAATATCATTAATTACCTATAGAACAACATGTTATAGCCATCACTTAGAATCTCTTCATCTATGGTGGCTACATATCAGATTATGATGATTCACCATCTGCTCGATCGTCTAGCTTTGCTCTGTCGACAGGAGTTCCTTATCAGGGATCGAGGATCGACAGTTGGACCAACAGACTGATTTGTATTACTTAGCCGCTCGGATCAATCTAGCTAATCGCTTGTCATTAGAGATCAAGCAACTGATAACATTGACCAAGCCTAGCCAACCAGTAGTACCTACCAAGGCCTCATTAGCCTAAACAATTGGTAGCATCTATCAAGCTTAGCTGATCAACAACACCCATTGAGTTCATGTCAATCCAACTAGAAAGTAGTCAGATTTTTTGCTCACATATGGAAAAAACTTATAATAGCCTATATAACCCTACTAAAACAGAGACATAGATGTAACTTCACATATTGTATCATTCTTTTTCTATAATTAGAGAATCATTATATAATTAAATATTTACACACTTGCTACAAATATTGTTAATTCACTTTTCATCTCTCTCTCTCTCTCTCTCTCTCTCTCTCTCTCTCTCTCTCTCTCTCTCTCTCTCTCTCTCTCTCTCTCTCTCTCTCTCTCTCTCGTCTTGTGCTGTATTCTTTGAGTGTGATTAATGGACAAATTTGGATTCAACATATTATAATAATATTTGTCTCTCATTTTATTATATTTATTATTGAAAATAATTCTTCAATGAAATAAATCCAATGTCATGAAAGTAATTTCATCTGAGTTCAAAAAGTCCCAAATAACACACTTAAAAAAATAATTAGAAACTTTATGGCTCTATTTATGAAACCAAACAATCTTTAAATCGTACGCTTACATACTTAAAAAATACTTTATAACAAATAAATTAACTAAGGTCGCTTGACAAAATAATTGAAGATTTTCACTAAAATAATCAAAAGTCATTCGAAAAAATTATAAAAGACCTCTACTTTATTTTTATATGTAATGTTTCAAGATTATAAAGAGCTTAGAGAACTGAAGCATCTTGAAGCACTACTAAAAAATAAATATTGACTATAACTACCAACAACCATTATTGTTAGATCGTCTTCATCTAATTTGTATTACCTACAAATTCTCGCTTGACCACCCTCTTGTAAACATCATCAACTTCTACCAACCGACGCCGACTACTTCTTCGACTTAAATACCGTCTCCCAACACCAATTGTAATTGTTCGATGATTATCGTCAAATTCTCGACTATCACAAATGCCCGTCGCCCTCCATTATTTCTCTAAACTTTGTTATATTTATAGTAAACCAAGTCAGCAATTTAGACATTATAATGTATGATTCTACACCAAGGGAGAAAATAGACATTAAAAATCTTTCATTATTCAGTAAATTATTTTCATTAAGACATTGCTTGAGCATGATTTATGCAAGAAGTAAATAAAAACTTTTATGATGTTCTTTTCAGTAAAAGCCTCGCCTATCAAAATCTGTAGGAGATTGTCAGTATTGCTCAGACATGACATCAGATGATGTCATCATTTTTTCTTAGACACCTAGCAACCGAACCGCAAATATTTATTTTTCCCCTCATCTTTTTAACATTTTTCATGTGGAGATTTTGTCGCCCTACAAATTAAAGGTTGTGAAATAAATGAGGTTGAAAAGCAGTGTCGATGTTTCCAAGGTTACATGAACAGTCTCCATGAATTGGCACATGCAAAAGAGGTGTGCCAATGTTCATGCATGAGTTGCTTGAACACTATCAATTTTCTTAAAATCTATTATAAAATATAATATCAAAATAAAAATTTGTTGTAAGGTTTTAACAAAATATTATATTATACTTTAATACTAAATCTTAATATAATCGAACTCCGGATCAGAGAGAACTTACAACTGACAAACAGATGCCCGACCAACTGATCTGAATACGATGTGTATATATATATAATATATATTTATAGATTAGTTGGTCGGACATCTGCTTGTATACATATATATATACACATATACTTGGAATGAAATGGTGTATTTGGTTTTATGAAACTTAAAATAATGACATTATTTTAAATGTGATATGAAAGATTTGAGTAATATAAACGTCGGAATTGGGTGATATGTATGAAATTGGCCACATATATGTATTTTCTGTAACCTTATAATTATTTATGTGAATGTACGTGTGCATATATAGAGAGATGAACTTTTTTATACTCTTATCTCTGTGTGTGGTGTATATATATATATATATTATAGATATATATTGAGCATATTGAAGCCATTTAAGGCCTAATAATGCACATAATATGAAATGCATCTTATTATCAAAAAGGGGTCTTATTTAGTCCCTATAATAAGTAATTAAGACTTATTACATGATAGATAATCAGTCAAAATGTATAGAGTTTTTTTTAGGGCAAGTACATGCAGAGCTGACATTTATGAACCGAGCATTTAGGTGATTATTTGAACGACAGAATCAATGCATTTATGCGAGCAACGATCAAATCATTGATAATTTGATAACAACGATAAATATGGGTTGGAATTTTATCATGAATTTTGATATTTATGTGAGAAATTTGAAAAATGGATGAAAGAAGGTGCTTGATTTGTAAATAAGGTGATATTTATGTATTTGCCCCTCAAATGGAGTCCCTTGTGAATCTTCATTATGTTAATAGAAGTTTATTGTTCTTATTTATAAAATAATAAACACAAGTCATATTTATAAATAAAATTTTCATGAGATTTTACATTTGTGCCACAAAAAAGCTATACATTTATAATATCTAATATTTAAAACTTCATATTTACTTATATATAAAAATATAAATTTTGAATTATTTCCGAAATTAAGCCATCTTTATCTTTTCTTAAATGAAAAACGTCTTTTAAGAATATTTTTCAATATTTTTAAAGAATATTATTTTATTTAAAAATGCGAACAAAAAAGTAAGAATTCTATAATATTGATGTGTGCTGGAAAATTTGCGGCGGTAGAGTAACAGACTATCACATGAAAGTTCAGTACACACACAGACGAAAGAGAAACAAGCAGTGATGACTCCAGAAATTTTTATGTGGAAAACCTGTAAGGAAAAAATCACGGGGTCTGATCTAGTTGCGGAAATCCACTATTGATTGATGATTATAGAAATCTCTTGTCTCATAGACGAGAAATGATAATTATATTTTTCAGATTACAACGTCGACTGACGGCGTATGGGGTCTGACCTAGTTGTTGAAATCTACTATTAATTGGTGATTATAGAAATCTCTTGTCTCACAGACGGGAAAGGGTAATTATATTTTTCATATTACAATGTCGACTGACGACGTCTGGTTGGTGGTGATCGATTGTAGTTAGTGGGGTTGATTGTAGTTAGTGGAGGTTGATGACAATCGGTGGTGGTCGTTGGAGGTCAGAGGTGGTTGACGGTTGTCGTCGGCGGTCGGCAGTGGTCGAAGACGGAGGTCAGCGGTGGTCGACGAAAATCGGCGGCGATGCTAAGCTGCAGTTTCTTCTCAATGCCTCAAACTCTCTACAATCATGCTAAAATATGTACAAATATTTTTTTTAAAAAATAGGATATTAACAGCCATTTTAATAACTAAAATATTTAATACAACCATATTAAAGTTGTGAGGTAGGTTTGTAAATCTTTTTTTAAATTTATCTTTCTGTATATTATAAAGACGAAACTTTAAAACCATTCACACAATTACCGATCTAGAGAGAAAGAGAAAGAGCGGAAGAAATCTCGCAATCAACGCTCGCGTTTTTCAGCTGCTTCTCTCTCTTCCCCGTTTGAAATACGAGCGAAAAAGAAAGAGAAAGCAAGTCGTTTGTAGATGGAGCATTCTACCGATACAAACCAGATTGCATTACCAATGTAAATTCATTACCTTTAATCTCCTCCGCCATTAAAGCCCTGCTCCCATGGTTAATGATTCTAGCTTCACCCTCCCCTCTTTATTCCTCTCCTGCTCTCTATTTCCTTCTCGGGGAAAATTTTCCGTTTTGGATCCTTCGAGGAAGTATCTCTTAGTTCGAAGAATCTGATTTTCTCATTTATAGCAGATTTCTCGATTCTTGGTATCCTGTTTTCTCGCTGCTGGAACTCGAATAAGAAACCAATTGAATCTGTCTGGAGTTCCTGATCTTACGCAAACTGTGAAATCCTAACGAGGAACCTGGATCTTGAATCAGAATGGGTAACTGCTGCGCGAGGCCTGTTGATTCTTCCGATAAGGTGGAGAAGAGGAAGAACAAGAAGGGGAAGAAGCAAAACCCTTTTTCCGTAGGGTACAAACGAAGTCCGATCGTCGGCGTGCCGAAGCTCGTGGTGCTCAAGCAGCCCACCGGCCGAGATATCGGCGGCAGGTACGAGCTCGGCGACGAGCTGGGAAGAGGAGAGTTCGGGATCACCTATCTCTGCACCGATAAAGCCACCGGGGAGAAATTTGCTTGCAAATCGATATCCAAGAGTAAGCTGAGGACTGCGGTCGATATCGAGGATGTGCGGCGTGAGGTCGATATCATGAGGCGTTTGCCCGTACATCCCAATATCGTGAGCCTCAAAGATACTTATGAGGACGATAGCGCTGTTCATCTTGTGATGGAGCTCTGTGAGGGTGGAGAGCTTTTTGACAGGATTGTTGCCAGAGGGCACTATACTGAGAGGGCGGCTGCTGCGGTCACCAAGACAATCGTTGAGGTCGTGCAGGTGAGATTTTTAGTTCTTGTTGATTTTGCTTAAGCAGGTTGATTGGCCGGCTTCTGAACTTTTTGTGCTTTATGATCTCTGTTTGATACTTAATGGCCTATGGTCTTTGTAGGGTTTAGGGTGAAGCATGGCTTTAGCAAATTTTGTAGATTTAGTTTTGATAAATTTTGAGTGCATTAAAATCTGAAAATTGTTTGGGTTGACAACTGTTTTATCTTGCCAAAGTTTGATAAATCATATGATATATGTTTTTAGATTTATGATTTATGAGATGAAAACTTCCTAAATCTGTTAACTGGACATGATTTATCAAAATAGTAGGTTTTAAAGCGTTCAAAATTCTGTTAGGTAGGATTCAAACTAAAATGAACTTAGATCCTACCTAAACTATGAAGCCAAATAGCCCCTGAAGGGTTTGCTTATTAATTTACGTATCTCATTTAGATTCTCCGCTTAAGTTATTCCAGTCAACAAAGCTTTCAACGTGTATGCTCATGGTGTGGTTACTTTTGTGGTTTAAGATTGCTCTACGTTTTGCCTCTGCGCGTTCTCTTGGTCTAAATATAGCTTTCTAGGATTAATTTCCTAAAAGCGTAAAAAGGCAAAATCTCAGAAACTTATTCCATAAACTTTATAAACCAAATCTTTTCGTGACTTTTATATTTGATTTTGTTTTATCCCACAAGTTAAATGTTAGTGCCTTTTTCTTATTTACCTTTTTTATTTTATTTTCTTGTGTTGGTGCATTCTTCATTTGTAATTCATACTTTCTATAGTTTATTTTGGTAGTATTTCCTCTTGTTGACTACAGATTTTGATGGGGTAACAAATTGTTGTTATGCTTCTTTTGCAGATGTGTCACAAGCATGGAGTGATGCATCGCGACCTAAAACCTGAGAACTTTTTGTTTGCTAATAAGAAGGAAAATTCTGCACTGAAGGCAATTGATTTTGGTCTGTCTATATTTTTCCGGCCTGGTATGTAAGGTTATTATTCTTGTTTTTTTTAGTATTGTGCTATTGTTTCCATATTTGCCTTTATATAGCTGCAAATGAACAGAGCCGGGTTGAGCAGGTGCCTATTCAAGCTCGAGCTCGCTTATTAAGAGGTTTTTTAAGCTCGGCTCGGGCTTAAGTTGAGCTTTTAAGGCTATGTTTAAGCTCGAGCTCGTTTATAAATGTCCTGTTGGAGTTTTGTTCATATAGGGGTCTGATCAAACTTATTAATGAGTAGCTCATTTAGCAGAGTAAACAACCCACAATTGAGCTTTAATTTAGCTTACTTGAGTTTTATATGATCAATTTGTTGGGGAAAATAACGAGGCATATCAAATAATGCTTGTTTAGTTTAAAAATAAAATTTAGGTGATGGTTGTTTGTGAACGAGCTGTAATCATGTTTGTTGCCGAGCTTTAAATGATACTATACATGAACATAAATGAATCAAACAAAAGCATATTCGCTTAGAAATTGAGTACTCATAAAATTGTTCAAGCTTGTTCGACTAATTAGTCAAACAATTACGAATGAGCTTCAGTTGAGCTGAAGCACGAGTAACTTGTCAAACTCTGGGCTCATTTGCAATTCTATGCTTTTGGTTTTATCTCATTGAATATGTGTAAGAATTCATAAATATTGAGCTGATATATTTTCTAGTCTTAATGTTTCTTCAACTTTTTGTTCGATGCCATGAATGATTTTTTTGTTTCATGAGCAGGCGAACGCTTTACCGAGATTGTGGGAAGTCCTTATTACATGGCTCCAGAGGTTCTGAAACGGAATTATAGCCAAGAAGTTGATGTGTGGAGTGCTGGAGTTATATTATACATATTGCTTTGTGGTGTGCCACCTTTTTGGGCCGGTAATGTTCTATCGTTTAGTGATCAGTATAATCAGGATTATAAATTTTTTGTTTTGTTCGTAGAATATGTTCTACAATAAAAATGTTTTCTATGCAGAAACTGAACAGGGAGTTGCGCAGGCAATTATTCGGTCCGTTGTGGATTTTAAGAGAGACCCGTGGCCTAAAATTTCAGAAAGCGCCAAAGATCTGGTTAAGAAGATGCTTGATCCAGACCCAAAGCGCCGCTTAACAGCTCAAGAAGTGCTAGGTAAATATCATATTTAAACATTATTTTTTGTAGTTTTCATCATCATCAAATTGATCATGGCATCTTGACACATTAATTAAAACCATTTTAACTTTAAAAAGTGAAGTATACCTTTCCATGCATACATAAGTTGGCATGTATGTAAAAGTTGAAGTTTAGCTTTTAGATTTGTAAATGCATAGTAATTAGCTGGTATGTATGTAAATCTTCCTTATTATTTTCTTTATGAGCATATTTTTCTTGTATTTTTGCACTTACACTCAAATATAATGAAGACTGATCAGCTATATGCCTTCGTCTGGATCGTACTGACATTTAACTTGCCATTTTCTATTGCAGGTCATCCATGGTTGCAGAATGCCAAGACGGCTCCGAATGTTAATCTGGGCGAAACTGTTCGAGCCAGACTTCAACAATTTTCTTTGATGAACAAGTTCAAAAAGAGAGCTCTTAGAGTAAGATTCATCCTCTGTAGCACCCAATCCTCTTATATGACCTTCGACACTAAACTCTTTATCTGCTTGAACTTTGTCTCAAAGCATTTGGAAGCCTGATTTTGCAGGTTGTGGCTGAGCATTTATCTGTGGAGGAAGTTGCAGATATAAAGATAATGTTTGAAAGTATGGACATAAACAGAAAAGGGAGAATCACACTGGAAGAGCTCAAGTCTGGACTCCATAAGCTCGGCCACCAGATTCCTGATGCAGATGTTCAGATACTAATGAATGCAGTAAGTGTTCGATTTATTTGTAGTATGCTCTAGACTTGTTTCAAAGATTTAATTTCTATTTGGGGTTCTACTTTTTCGAAAATATTTTGGTGAGAAGCTGTATTTTATTATCAAATTTGTAAAGTGCGGTGGTTTTAAGAAAGTAGTTGTCTGACTTTTAGGAAAAAAAAAATATATTTATAAATCACATCATAATTTTCTAATAAATTATTTTCCCCGACATAGCTTTACGAATCCTTTACAAAAAGCCGCAACTGCCCCAAACAGACTCTTAGTCCAGCATTAAGTACTTTTTTTCTGAAAACAGACACAAAGATCATGATTTTTTTGTTCTTGTTTTAAGTTCATCCTTACATGATGAGCTTCATCCATTTGTGATGGCAGGCAGATGTTGATGGAGATGGAACACTAGAATATGGTGAATTTGTCGCTCTGTCAATTCACTTGAAGAAGTTGGGGAACGACGAACATCTTCACAAAGCCTTCGCTTACTTCGATCAAAACAAGAGTGGCTATATCGAAATCGAAGAGCTGAGCGAGGCACTCGCCGACGACTTGGGTCCTAACCATGATGAAGTCATCAATGCCATCATCCGAGATGTCGATACCGACAAGGTCAGTTCAACATATGATTACTCACAACCTTCGTACACAAAGTCAATTGAGATTTCTTAGATTTGGGCTTGACGTGCGAACCTTCGCTTTACCAGGACGGAAAAATTAGCTACGAGGAGTTTGCGACGATGATGAAGGCCGGTACGGATTGGAGGAAGGTGTCGAGGCAGTATTCGCGCGAACGCTTCAATAGCCTTAGTTTGAGGTTGATGAAAGATGGCTCATTGCAGCTAAACAATGAGGGTAACTGAATTCTTTGGCCATTTTCACTTGGCTCTTCTTCCCTTTGCTTTGGAGTGACATGAAATATATAGGAAGTGGGGTGTATATATGTGTAATGTTCTCCAAGAGCTTAGTGTTGTTGGAATTGAAAATAATTATAAGTCTATGCCTTTTTCTGGGCTCTATTTCTTACTAATTGTTTCACATCACCTGTAAAAAGAAGAAATTGAGATGAAGTGTTTTCAAGGATGAGCATGGAAGGTATTATTTTAGAATAGTTTATTTGCCATAATAAATGTTCAGAGCAGTACAGTTCTTCACATAATGAGAACAACTGCTCATAAAAATCTCTTCACTAAAGCTGAATTCAAAATTTTGAGGCTTTAATTGTATAAAAAGTGGGTGGAAAATTTTAAAAGTTGATTCATAGTCAACTTACTAATTTTTTATTTTTTATTTTATTCAACTTGTTTTTTTTCCTAGGAAAATTTGCATACATACTAGACGTTTCTTTTGTATTTACATATCTAACCCCTAAATTTTGATATTTACGGTTATAATACTTTGGTGTGACATAAGTTTATGCATGAAAAATATGTATTTCATTTTTTAAAAGTATATAATGGAAGTTTTCATCAAGTGTTGTTAGTATAGATATAAAAGTCTTGGAGTTATATTTGCAAATACATACGAATTATGTGGTATGCATGTAAATATACTTATTTGAAAGTGAAACATTTCTAACCATATGATCATGATGGCAAGAGCCATAAATTGTGGAGAATACTTTGCGCAATAACATTTAATACATTACTTGAATTCTTTTGATGGACTTTTGTGCAAATTTCATTTAATACATTGGATTTTTTTTTTTTTGCACATTTGTTGGGGGGAGAAAGATTGCGGCCATCTATAATTAGGAAAATTATTGCATACGAACGGCGTATGCAGAGATGCATGCGTCATATGATCTCTACCGTTGATCATACCAAAGTTGTATTTTGGTCAGCCATTTTAAAAAAAAAAAAAATTGATAAAAGCTTTGATCAATGGTGGAGATCGCACGGCGCATGCATTTGATAAAATCTTTGATCAATGGTGGAGATCGCACGGCGCATGCATCTCTGCATAGGCCGTCCGTATGGAATAATTTTTCGACTAAGATTATTGTGTTGTTGGTTGTTGGAATTTGTTACTTGTGGACTATACAATTTAAAATGTTATAAAATTAATTCCACTTTTACAACTTTATTATTATTATTATTATTATTATTTCTTGTCTTATATAACGTTTTTTTTCGTGTGGTTGGGTGAGATTTGAAATATAAAATTGCAAACCAAATTGGAAAAAGATTTTTATAATTTGAAGACTTTCTAGAAGAGACTTGATATTCTATTGGAGTTGTAAAGTAGAAACGGTGATTTTTGTTTCTATTGTGTTTGATGCGTATAGAGTTAAAATTTTCTTTTAGGGAATCATGACAATTGACAATATAACTTTCGAGACCTTGCTAAGTTGCTATTAAAGAGGGAGTAAAATGT
>NW_018164700.1:1546527-1549086 GCF_001263595.1 Phalaenopsis equestris | reverse complement strand
TTCGTGTTCGATTTGTTTACACCCCTATTTACAACATGTAGCAGAAAACAAATGAGCCCTGATTGATAAAAAATACTTTTATTTTCAATATAAATAGTCCTTAGTGCGTTTTTGCATCTTAAAATACTTTTCACATCTACCATTCAATACTTGTGTTTTTGCAAATCTAAGATCTAAACCTTCATATTTACATACATAACTCTCTAATTTTTAATTATACATAAAAAAATATGACTATTATTATTGTTGTAAAAGTGAAGTATATCTTTTCATGCATGGGCTCATGACACTAAAGTACTATAAATGCAAATATCAATTTATGTGTTAGATATGCAAATACAAGAAAATTTTGTGGTATATGTGTAAATTATCTTAGTTTTGAAATAAATTAAATTATTTTAACAAATATTCAAGTAATTTTTAAAATTTTTTTATCAATTATCTTGATAAAAATTAACCAAGGCTCCTTCTGTATCAGTCATCACTGTCATAAAGGTTGTCAAAAGTTGACTTAGCATGCTAACTAGACTTGAACCCTGCTCCAAAGTTCGAGTTGGGGTTGATTTAGAATAATTTTCAGGTCAAATTTGGTATAGGAATTCAAGCATGATTACTCTTTTGGGTCGGGTTTAAGAGCAACTACCAACTCGAAATTGACTCGAAATCAATCAAGAAATTGGAATTTGACTCATTAACCCAAAATTGACTCAATATCTACCCCAATAGTGTTATGCCTTATGTAAAACGAATTACACAAATCGGTTTGGGTCAATGGATTAAAGGTGATCGAGTTTGAGTTGAAATTTCTGACTTGTTCAATTTACGTACTGGGTCATTAAAAGTTATTTCATAGGGAGTCAATTTTTGGGTCAAAGATCTGACCCCCTAATTGGCACCATCAATCGACGAGATGAGGGCCAGGTGACCATAGTAGTAACTGACAGTGTTTTACATAAAGTTGTATATTTGAAATTCATGCAAATCTAGCGAATTTCAAATACACAGAAAATAAATGAGGGGATAAATTCTAAATACATTCTTATTTTACACTTGATATGTGTCAGATGATTCTCGAAGGCGGAGTGATTATTTAGCATCTCGGTGTTGTACAAAATTCCAGCACAAACACTGATAATAAGGAAACATAGCATGAGCAAACAACATGACTTTCAAATGGAAACCCCTGAAAAAAGAAAATAACATGAGGTTTGACCCAATCAGAGTAAACCGCTAAGGAATTGCAAGTTCATAGGCCCAATATTCTTTTAAATTAGAGAAGATAGAATTACAATGTTGATGCACAACAATAGTTCAATAATAATAGATGTAATGAGCCACGAAGATCATAGTTAATTGCTATGAAGACAGTAGTCCGCCATGAATGTTATAGATGGTGGTTATGTCATTAGCTAGTCGTAGAGGTCGTAGTTGAAAGTTGTGGTGGTAGTTGGCCATGTAATCCGTAGGTGGTAGCTTCAAGAGTGTTGGTTGGCCACAATAGTCATAATATGGAGCTGCAATAGTGTTCATAGGCCACAGAGGCCAGAGTTGAGAGCTCCATGAGATGCGAGCCACATATGTTGTAGTATGTCACATAGGTCGTAGCAAGAAACTATAACAATGTTCTTATGCCACAGAGACTAGAGTTAGGAATTGTGTGATTTGTGAGCCACATAGACCGTAGTTGGTTACATAGATCATAACAAGGAGCCATAATAAAGTCCATACACATTATAGGTCAGTTAAGAGCTTAGAGAGTTTTGTGACACATAGGTCGTAGTTTGTCACATAGACCGTTGCAGAGAGAGTTGCAATAACATATATTGGTCGTAGAGGTCAAAGTGGAGAGTTGTGTCTATTGTGAGTCACTTATGTCTTAGTTGGTCACGTAGGTCATAATGGTGAACTGCAATAACATATGTAGACCATAGAAGTCATAATTGGGAGCTGCATGAGTTGTGAGCCGCATAAGTTGTAGTTAGTTACATAGGTCATATTAGTGAGCTACAATAATGTTTGTAGGCCCCATAGATCATAGTTGGAAGTTGCGTGAGCTGTGAGCCGAGCAAGTCATTGGTGGTCACATATGTCGTAGTTTACTTATTAATTTTGTGATGTCAGTTGTTGCTTCACAAGACGCTTCATCACACCGAGCAGGCGGTGGCCGATCGTGATGACGGTAGTCAACGAAGGGCGGCAATTGATAATAGTTGGTAGTGAGCGGTGACAAATAGTGGTTGGCGGCGACCGACGATGTTTGGTGGCTGCAAGAGTAGGAGGTGTTCGTTGGATCATGGTGCAGGTTCCTAAGCTTTTGCTCCTTTTGCAGGCTCTGACCATTCTCTAGCCCAGGGTCAACTCTCATTCTCAAGACGGGGTAGAGCTCTATTTATAAAGTCCATATTGTAAATAAAAAAGAAATTCGAGCCATTTTGATTGAACGCCCCCAAGGAGATTCCATTGATCGGACGGTGTTCATTGGACATCCAACTCCTTAATAGTATCTGAATTGAGTGATTTTGGGCACATTATTGATACGCTTGATTTGACTATAAGCAC
>NW_018164700.1:1545750-1546427 GCF_001263595.1 Phalaenopsis equestris | reverse complement strand
CTTGCTAAGTTGCTATTAAAGAGGGAGTAAAATGTCATAATATATTTGATATTTCTCCAAGAAATTTGGTCATCCGGTATGTATCTCGAGACATGACATATCTCGAGGTGATTTTTTCAGCAAGAAATATTCAAACCTCGATAAAAACTCATCTAGAGCTCTGATTTCAGTAAACTTATAGTTAAACTAACTGAATCGATGAGACAGACTCAATGATATCAAAATAAGTTCAACCCGGGTCAAATCAAGCATAGATCAAGTCATTAAATCACTCTTGAAAGTTTTATGGACATGTTTAGAAGGCTAAATGAATGTCGAATCAAGCAAGTCTATAATCGAATTGAGCGTCTCAACGAGACAAATCCAACGAGTATAAGATTGCTAAATATCTGCATCGTTCAAATGCTCAAATGTCTATTAAATACTATCTGATCGAAGAAAGCTCTCTGGACCGTTCGATCAAAGTGATTTGTATTCTTGCATTCATTTCACCTATAACACTATAAATAAAGCTACATCCCTCTCATGAGAGTGGGTTCGAAGCTTGAGAGATAAATTATAGCTTTGAGAAATAGCTGAAATACAGTACCACCCCTGTCACCGTCAATCGATGCCGATCTCCGTTGACAACCATCGACCGCTGTCGACACCCGCCGACTGCCATGGATCACCGCCAG
>NW_018164700.1:1543817-1545650 GCF_001263595.1 Phalaenopsis equestris | reverse complement strand
GTCGACACCCGCCGACTGCCATGGATCACCGCCAGCCTTTGCCTATCACCGTTGACAACCATTGACCGTCGTTGAGTACCACTATCACTGTCAAATTCCACCGACTATCATAAATAACCGTCGACCACGACTAATCACCATTGGTCGCCGCCCACTTCTTACAACAAGTTTATTCATGCACCGACGTTGTAATTTTCAAAGAGTGTTCAACCCTTTCCCGTCTGTGGGACAAGAGATTGTACATGTAATATCTAATTTATAAAAGATTTATTCAGTTGGGCAATGCCCCGTGATTTTTTTTCCTTTTCTAAGTTTTCCACGTAAGAACTTCTGGTGTCATTACTAGTTATTTTCTTTTACCTTAGTGTGTGTTGAATTCTTGTGTTGAATTCTCGTATCGTACAACGCTAAGACAATAATCCTTTACTCTATCGCCGCGAATTTTCTAGCACACATCAATTCTCATACTATTTATACATAGTTGTTTTTGTTCCAAAGTTTACAAAAGTGTCGAAATAATTTATGATTATTTTAAAATTGAGCACTGATAGCCCTCCATGATACTATTTTAGGCTCAATTTAAAGCGTTTATGGATTGTTTTTGCACTACTATAAACTCTCAAAATAAAATCACCGCACATGATTCATATGAATATTAAGAGGCCATTTTGAAAATTTACTCATTAAAAGTCATTTGGCGATTATAATAAATTTTTTTGTATGTTAGGCTAATAAGTAAAACATGGTGTATTAAATACAATTAAATTATCCAATCAGTGCAAATGTTGAAAATAATCTAATTATTGAGCCATTTACATACAATTTATATGTATTTACATATCTAGCACATAAATATTTATATTTACATGCATGCCACTCAATTTTTAACATCACATCAAAAATATTATTATCTAAATTTTTTTAAAAGTGAAATACGTCTTTTCATACATAGATTTTATGCATCAAAATATTAGAAGTGTAAATATCAAATTTTATGTCTTTGATATTTAAATACAGTAGAATTATTTGATGCGTGTAAATTTCCATTTATATTTTGAAAAATTGTGAAAATTTTCGGAGGGTTGGTTGTTTAAAATTTATGCAGGAATTTATTAATATAAAGAGAAATTTACATACTTAGCATATATTTTTAAAATTTTCACATTTAAAAACACAACACGTGGGTATTTTAAACCTATGCATAAAAAGCATATATCACTTTAAAGGTTGCAATAGTGCTATTTCTATGTAATATTAAAGATTTAACTGGTTTATATGTAAGAATGAAAGTTTAGCTACATGAAAATTTTTGTATGTAAGAGCTCCTAACATCAAATTTCTTGAGAAAGATTTAGAGTCCGTTTGGGACAGCTTGTGCTTTTCAGGATAAGCTGTTTA
The DNA here is from genome assembly GCF_001263595.1 of Phalaenopsis equestris. Lineage (NCBI taxonomy): Eukaryota > Viridiplantae > Streptophyta > Magnoliopsida > Asparagales > Orchidaceae > Phalaenopsis > Phalaenopsis equestris. The sequence goes on along the minus strand of NW_018164700.1, from coordinate 1,544,252 downwards.
TCCTGAAATGTGGCCCGTGATGATGAGAATTTGTTTTTATTTTTTAATTGGAAGTAAAAAGACATTAATATTGATTCTTTAAATTATACAAAACATTTTGTATTTTTTACAATATATATATATATATATATATTCATAATTAAAATGATTGAAAATAAAATCATTATTTTTTACAACTAGGGCTGTCAAAAAAGCTCGTTGTTCGCGAACATTTCGTGTTCGGTTCATTCATCAATGAGCTTGTGTTCGATTAGTTCGATAAGTAAACGAGACGAACGTGAACAAATTTTTTTCGTTCGGTTAGGTAAACGAATTAAACACGAACAGTGATGCGTTCGTTCGTGTTCGAATTGTTATTGTTCGAAATGTAAAATAATTTAAAAAAATTATATAAAAAAAATATGATATTTTAAAAAAATTAAATTTTATAAATTA
>NW_018164700.1:1540988-1543717 GCF_001263595.1 Phalaenopsis equestris | reverse complement strand
ACCACTCTCTTAATAAATCTCGTTGGTTGGTCAATCCAAATATAATTATTTCTATGATTTGGAAAAAAAATAAATCAAAATAGAGAAAAGAGAATCAAAGGCCTCCAAAAAAATCTTATCAATTTACTATATTCAACATTTAAGAATATGAAAGTAGAAATGAAAAAAAAAAAATCCTAGTTATACTATTCAACTTCAATACTTATCAATGTTGCATGACCTATAGAATTTTGGTTATAAACTACTTCAAACTCCCTAAAATAAGAAAATATTTAGAGATATTGCATTAAAATCATTGTAATCATGCATCACCATCCTCGAAATATGAACGTCCTGAAAAAACAGGATTAGCTAAAGAATACCAGTATAGATTATGCTTGCAATTTGCAATTAATAAAAGCACCAAATAAGATATGTTGTGTAAATTAAAAAAAAATAACTGGCACCAATCTCTTCTTTGGCTCATAACAAGTGCGATGGGGATATAACGATGTTTCTTGAGCGCAGGAAGAACTGATTTTACATAGTCAAAATTCCCTATACGTTTGTTGCAGTACGCAAAACGGGTGGGAGGAAGGGAGAGAAAGACGATGGTTAGTCGGGTAGGAGTGGAGTGAAAAGAAAAGATATAAGGGAGTTTCTGAGATCGTTGTAGGTCGCGACACTGTAGTTGTCTTCCCGACTAACTCCAGTTACGGCTGTATCGCTAGGGTTTCAAACTCGAAAGAAGGATGAAGGGCAAGGTAGGCGATGTCTTCAAGCGAAACCTGGAGAGGCGAAACTCAGGTATGGAGAGAGATTGAGCGAGGGAAGAGACATACAGCTTCGAAGAACACGAGAGGAATGACTCGTTGAGTCGCGGATTCAAGACGGAGGCCACGGTGTTGATCCCGCTAAGGAATCAAAAACGCGGTTTCTTAATAAGTTTTTCGAATACATTAACCACACTAACCAAACGACACGGTAATGTTTTCAAAATGTCGTCCGCACTTATAAGCTGCCCCAAACATACACTTAATTTGTGCGAATACGTCACTTGCACACAGATAAAAAAAGAAAAAAAATGCTCAAAAAATTTTTACGTGAAAAACCCAATTATGAAAAAACATGGTTAGTTGGGTAGGAGTGGAGTGAAAAGAAAAGATATAAGGGAGTTTCTGAGATCGTTGTAGGTCGCGACACTGTAGTTGTCTTCCCGACTAACTCCAGTTACGGCTGTATCGCTAGGGTTTCAAACTCGAAAGAAGGATGAAGGGCAAGGTAGGCGATGTATTCAAGCGAAACCTGGAGAGGTGAGCGAGGGAGGAGACAGACAGCTTCGAAGAACACAAAAGGAATGGCCACGGTGTTGATCCTGCTAAGGAATCAAAAACGCGGTTTCTCAATAAGTTTTTCTAACGTACGAACCAAACAACATGGTAGTAGTGTTTTCAAAATGCCGCCCGCACTTATAAGCTGTCCCAAACAGACGCTTAATTTGCGCGAAGACGTCACTTGCACACAGATAAAAAAAGAAAAAAAATGCTCAAAAAATTTTTACGTGAAAAACCCAATTATGAAAAAACATGGGGTCTAGTCAAGTTGAAATAATTTCACTAAATAAATGAAAGTAATCAAAATTTTGTCCATTCGTTGAATAAGGAAATATAGTGTTATAAAAGTGTAGTTGACTATTTGACTTTTTTTTAATGGCAAAAAGTGATGAAAACGTAGCGACCATCTGACGATAATAGTAATGATAATAAAGTCATGATGAGTTCAAATTGCGGCGACGGTCTAACAACACTGATAATAAATTTGTGAAAGCTATTTATCGATAGCAATGAGAATTAAACAACATTGGTATGGCCACATGGAATAAATCTCGTTGGCTTATCACTCATTGTCGGAGGTTGTTGGCTACAAACTTTCTTCAAGAGTATAGACCTAGCACTATTTTCTCTTGGCCTTCTCCTTCATGTTCAAGATGAGATCCTATATATATTTAATATTTTAGTGTCTTAATAACTTTAAAATTTATGAATTTAAGTTTGTTGAATTTTACTCGTCGAGATACTTGACTTGGCTGTAAGCATACTAAGTTTGGAGATCATTTGACATTTCGCTTAACATTTTATAAATTTTAACCATAATTTAAGTTATTGATCCAAACTCATTTGGGCTAAGACCTAATCACTTTTAGATGGCCAATATTATTTTTGTATTGTGTCTTTTTAACCTTAGAATCCAGTGATTTAAGTTTGTTGTATTCTAGTCGCGGGAGAAATTTAGAATCGAATGATTCAAGTGTCAGAATCGAATGATTTTTGCATTGACGAGATGTTAAATTTGACAATAAAATTCTTGAAATTAAAGTTCAAATGATCTTCAATGAATCAAAGTTTGAGTATGTTTAAGAGAACCTTTTGGCCTTTTTGGTGGCATATATAGTATATCAAAATTTGGGTTATGTTTAAGATAACTTGCTTTGCGGCATATCCTACCCAAACACGAATGAACAGAGTTTGTGTTCGTTTTCGGTTCATTTGAAATTTAGTTTGTTTGAAATAAGCTCGCTTTCGAAATTGTTCCTGAAGTCACTGTTCGTGTTCGTTTCTTAACGAAAGAGCCGAACACAAGCTGTTCACGAACGATGAGCCAGTTTGACATCCCTAATATTAATATATATAAATAATATATTATATTTATTATATAACTTATATTATATAAATATATAATATCTATATTAG
>NW_018164700.1:1536360-1540295 GCF_001263595.1 Phalaenopsis equestris | reverse complement strand
GCCATTTTGACATCCATAATATTAATATATATATAAATAATATATTATATTTATTATATAACTTATATTATATAAATATATAATATCTATATTAGAATATTACTAACACAATATACTAATATATTATTATTATCAATTTATTATATATTATAATTTATAAAATTTAATTTTTAAAAATATCATAAAATTTATATATATAATTATTTTAAATTATTCTATATTTTGAACAATAACGATTCAAACACGAACGAACGGATCACTATTCGTGTTTGATTCGTTTAACTAACGAAAAAATATTGTTCTCGTTCGTCTCGTTTATTTATCGAACGAATCGAACACAAACTCATTGATGCAACGAACTTTTTTTGAACCCCTAATCTTTGAGTAAAGACTTTTATGCACTGCTCATTTCATGGAAAAGGTTATTATTATACAATTTTTTATCATATTGCCCCGATTTGAAAAAAATAAATTTGGTGCGCACAAAATACAAAATAGATATAAATCAGTACAAATTTAAAAATATTTGACGACAATTATCTTCTCTATCCTAATCCTTATGGCATCTTAGGAATAATTCTGACACACATGCAGGGCATCAGTAGTTTCTCGACAGGTCTTGTAGGTACCGTAGAACCTCAACAACCTCGCCATCTTCCGAAGAGGAATCAGAGAGCTTACGGTGGGGCAGCCTCGCCGAGGGAGATCAGTCAGTAGGCGGCGCCGGAGTAATGGGGGAACTGGCCGCTGCGGTGACTCTGGAGAAGCAGCGACTCACAGCAGAGGGGGAGGAGGCGGCGGATGGGAAGAGCTCTCGGAACTTAGTGGTTGCGGTGCAGCCAAAGCCTAAGAAAGGACTGGTTTCGTCGGCGGTGGATTTTCTCGAGAGATTCATTGTCTATCTTATGCACGATTCCTCGAAGCCGCTCCTTTATCTCTCCGGTAATTTCGCTCCCGTCCGCGATGAAACCCCACCCTCCGCAGCCGTCTCAGTCCATGGATCCTTACCGGTGAGCTTTGAAATGGCTTCTAATTTTGATTTGATAAGCAGTAGTTGTCGTTTTGATACAGAGAGTTTTATTGCAGTAAATAGTAATATGGATTCAATTCCCCATAGTTTATTTGTTGAAAATCTTTTATTGTGATATTTTTTGTAAAACAAATGTTTCTCTTAAATTGTGTTGAGGACTTGGTTTAATGCGTTGGAGGTGGAGGACAGTCTTCTTATCAGATTAAATTTTTGAACTTTTTATTGGACTGTGTAGGTCGTTTTATCCCTATAAGTAGAGTAGAACCCTTTTGTAGAATTGCATTGCTTGCTTCCTCATACGGTTTTAAAACTAAGTGAATGTTTGGTGGGAAGCACAATTTAGTAGGTCATGTCCATATTGAGTATATTTTGAGAGGATTGAAACTTGTAATCATTTTGGTGTGGTAATTGTTAAATCTTCCTAAAATTTAATAATTTGTTTGATTATTTGTTCATATTTAAAATTTGTGAGAGGGAGAAATTCCTTTTAGTCCGTTAAATATCATAAATAGTGGAATTTAACAAAATTTGGGTTCAACTAATAATAGAGCTGAAATAGTACTTATCAAAACAATAGGAATTGAACTCCAGAAAAATCTACTTTGCTAGATTTAAGCTAAATCTTACTTAAATGCTGCCTAAAATATGATACAAATCATTCCCAAAGCTTATCGTGTTTTGCATGTAGTGTTGACTTTGTTAGATGGGTTGGATCATTAACATTTGGCATATTGAGAGCTTAAGTTTTTATGGAGTGCAATTTTAATTTTATCTCATCATCTAATATGAGTGATAGAGTTCTTTGTTTTCCCTGGCAAATGGAGTGCAATTTTAATTTTATCTCATCATTTAATATGAGTGATAGAGTTCTTTGTTTTCCCTGGCAGGTGTGCTTGAATGGTGAGTTTGTCAGAGTTGGCCCTAATCCCAAGCTTCCACCAGTTGCTGGATACCATTGGTGATTCCTTCGAACTCTATTATGAATTGATATTATTTCGAAATCTATTTTTCTTGGATAAGCATAAAATTTTTGTGCTTGATCTTGGAGTTTTTTAGCCAACCCCATGTAGTTGGGATGAGGATAATGATGATGTTTATTGAAATTCCTTCAATTATTGAATGCATGTTTGAAAGCCCAAATTCCCCTTTTAGTATGGCTCATCATGTGGGGTATGATTCACCAAAGCCCAAATATGCTACAGCTTTAGTTTAGCTCATCAAGCTAGGTCTATGTTGTTGCCAAAACCCAAATTAATAAAGATTCCGATTTAATTCTTCGAGTTGAGATCAATTCACAAAATAATAGCTTCATCAAACTTGGTTTTGGACCATGAAATCAATCAAGTTAGATTCAATTTCCGAAACCCAAATGATGTGGTGCCACAAATTTTATGCTTAGCTTATTAAACTTGGTCTAGGTCACAAAAATTAGAATGTTAGTTTCACTTTGGTAATGCTGAGCTTGGTTTGAGTCACTTAAACTCTAGTGCTTAGACATACTCAAGTTGAGTATGAAATTTTGAGTCAAATCTTGATTATAAAAACATAAAAAGCCGAAGAGACCTTATTCTACATCGAAAATTGCAAATATAAGATGGCTTGTCTCACAAATATTCCTTCTTGAGAGACATAGGTTTTGAAAAAATTCCGAGAAAAATCCTGGACAAAGGATACTTGCTTTAACACTAATAAAAACCTCATGTTTATAAAATTTAAGAGAGATTTACGACACTAGATGCTTTCTTCAATCTTATCCATAACCTAGATTAATAAAACCTCTAAATAAGTTTGGTACACAAAATGCCTGGTTCAATTATAATACATAACCGAGCTTGACAAAATGCCGGATAGGTCTTGGACGCTAGGTACCTAGTTCAATCTTATAACATAATTCATGTTGGGACCTCATCTACCTACTTCAATCTCAATAAGAAACCTATTCGAGGAAGACTTGGTTATTAAAGACCACATTTTTCAATAGACCCAATCTAGTTGCCGCCATCAGGCTCACCTTGATGTGTATGTTTCTTTGTCCGGTGATTTCATTTGCCATCTCAAGGATGGCAATATAAACTGCCTCCATTAGATTCTTTATGGCCTAACATTTCCATCACCAACAAGTCTCGATACCTTTATTAATGGATACATTGCTAGCTATACCTCTAATTGCTAAAAAATAAGAAGAAAAAAAGTCCGTTGGGGCAGGGGGCAGCTTCTTGAAGATCATGAATTAGCTCATTGGTATTGGCCAACTTTACCTGTTCTACACCTCTTGATGTTCGCTTAATTCCCAACAATGCTTTTGAAGTCTTCTTGACTCCTCTTTTTGGTTCTATTTCAGTAGTGATGAGCCAACATCTGTGCAAAGAACTGTGACACAGTGTATATATTCTAAAAAGAAGTGGGAATGCAAAAATTAATTTTTTTTTGGAATTTGAGATCTTTAAAGATTGAGCATCATTGTCTTTTTGAATTGATATGCTTATAAAGTTTAAAATAAGAGAAATTGTGATGCTTAACTTTTCCATGCATTTAAGGTCGTACACATGTTAGAGAATTGACATCCTTTGAATAAGTCATCTCCATGCATGTTGGATCAGCCAAACTTGGGCGTTCAGTTCAAGTCCAACTCCAACAATCTTACATGTCTCGTTGGCTAGCCACCTAAATTGATCTATCCATTAATCTGACCTTCACTAACTGGCACCCTTGAGTCTTATGTTGATTTCTCCGCCTGGCTCACCTTACTAAGCAGCTTTCACAGCTTTTGGCCAGCACCTGCAGCTTATGTCTGACATTCCAGCTTCTGTTCATCTTCTCCAATCAATACATTGTTGGCTCCTAAGCTGGCAACTTGTGTTTGCCGCCTTGTGGGACTATTCTCAATCGGCATCTCCATCTTCCG
>NW_018164700.1:1516701-1536345 GCF_001263595.1 Phalaenopsis equestris | reverse complement strand
CTTCCGATCAATCCCTGGTGTCATGTTGGTTCCATTACTACGGCTCTTTTAGCAAAATAACCCAATCTTTTGCTCCTTCCCCAAAGGCTCAATCCTCATTTATCTGCTAGCTGACTAGTTCAACTGGTGTCAATATAGCCAATCAAACCATCAAGATTAGTTTTGAAAGACATCATCCACTTTTGAGCTTATGACAGCACAATTCACCTGATATTAATCCAGAGATAACACATCCTTTGTACATAAATATATACCACTGAAGGAAAAAAGTGCCTCTATGGCCTTTTCTGATGATTAAAATGCCCAGCACAATTCACCTGATATTAATCCAGTGATAACACATCCTTTGTACATAAATATCTACCACTGAAGGAAAACAGTGCCTCTATGGCCTTTTCTGATGATTAAAATGCCTTTACTGGGCAGCCTATTCGAGCTTTTATTCCTCTCATAAATCTGTAACTTAGGACCTGGTAGATAATCACACCATTGTTGAGATTGAACTAATTTAATGAAGGATTCATTTTTCTCTTACTCTCCACTCCTTCACCCTTCAAGTCCCACCTTTGAGATTTAGTGGATCTTCTCTACAAAATGTACCCTTAACCCTTTTTCATAATGAAATTCTAATCCATACTATGTGGAACCACACAAACTCGTGTCTGTATACCTTCATCTCCAAAGATGACCCCTCTTCTTCCTCTCCTCGGCTAGCCAGTCCCACTATCAGCATGGATTGGTTTTCCCATAACTCTTTTTTTCTTACTGAGTTAGTGAGTATCTTGGGACGAAGGCTAGCCCTCTTCTTCTTATATACGAGCCTCATTCTTTTTTTAGGCTACATAATGCCTCTTCAATGTCGGGCATTCACATCACTCAAACCTGCACATCTTGAAGGTGCCAAGCTTCCTGACAGGTACAGTTGATGTAGCGTTTTGGAGCTGAAAAGAATTTTCATTTCTTTTTCAACCATGAGTAGCTGAAACCTTGTTGAAGCTAAAAGCATGCCATTCCTTCTTTCTGTTACTTTCTGGGTGTTTAGACAGTTCGGGTAAGCACACTTACGAAACATCTTTTGGTTTATTTGGCAGGTTTGATGGAGATGGGTATGTGCTCCAATCATCTCACTTCCAAAGAATTTGTACGAAATTCTGTTAATAGGTTATGCTTATCATACATTGGGCTATATAAATGCTTGACTCAACTTTATTTGTCATGCTTATGTACATTCTTTATTTTAATTACATGGCATACTGAATATTTCTTATATTTGAGTTTTAGCTTTACAACCTTTTGGAATTCACCTTTCAGTAGAATAGTACAGAAAGAAGCATCCAAAGAAGATAAATCCTCTTGATTCCTCAGTAAAACAACCAAACAATGAAATATTGAATTCCTTAATCCTCTTAATTCCTCAGTAAAACAACCAAACAATGAAATATTTGTGCTATTTATTACTGTAAAACCTATCTTATGCAAGCATTGTTGATACTGGAAGAAAAGAGACCCAAACCGCAAGAACAACTTTCATTAACAGGGAAATAGGGTTACAACACACACAAATTGAAAATAACATCACCCAAACATAAAATGACGAAACTGATTCCTCAGTAAAACAACCAAACAATGAAATATTTGTGCTATTTATTACTGTAAAACCTTATCTTATGCAAGCATTGTTGATACTGGAAGAAAAGAGACCCAAACCGCAAGAACAACTTTCATTAACAGGGAAATAGGGTTACAACACACACAAATTGAAAATAACATCACCCAAACATAAAATGACGAAACAAACAACTCAAAAGTGCGTCCCAAGGGCGGCAGGGGTTGGCTAGGTGAATTGGGGCAGCTAGCGGGGGTGGCGGCAGCAATGATGGAGTGTTGGGCGGCAGGTTTGGCTGCAGAACAGTGGGCTGCGGGGCTAGACAACCGGTTTGGAGGGGCTGGACAGCAGGTTTGGAGACTGGAAAGGCTGGAGGCGGTTGGGGAAGGGTCGGGGTGGCCGGTGGCTAAGGGGGAAGGGAAGGCAAGGGTAGGGCAGGTTTAGGGAAGATAAAAAGAGAGATACAATCACCACATCGGAGTAGGATACAGCTGGAACACCATTACCTCCTCGGATACAACCCACAAAAGGGAAAATGAATCCACATAGGAATTTGAGATCAACACACAACAAAAAACTATTTTGACTCTTAGCAAACCAACATACATATAGCTCTAGATAGGAGGGAACCGAGAAAGTAAAGAAGAGGAGAAAGGAAAGAGGAGGAGGCGGCCAGTAACGCTTGAACCGAGCGGAAGACGCAAAAGGAAAGATGCCAATGCCGCCTCTCCCCAAAACCCTGCTCGATTTGGGCGGGACATGTGAAAGGAAAGATTGCCTACTCTGCCTGATGCCACTCGCCCCTTTGGATGGCTGAACTAGACTCCCTGGACCGGTCTTTATGCCAATCGATTCAACCGGCTGGCTAGTTTCTCACAACCGTGCAGGAAACTTCCCGCACTCGCGTCAATTATTAGGTGCTTTCTTGACTTATCAATGTTGAAACAAGTGTAGTATTTAGACTATTTGGCATTTACTTTACAGCTAAACTATTGTTTTTGTGTTATGTATGATGTATCAAGTGTATTTGTGTTATGTATGATGATGTGTATGAACAACCTCCTAAGCTTAATATTTTGAATTAAATGAGGTTCTCTCTAGAGCTAATAGGAGAATAAATGCATCTTAATTTACTATGATTTGAATTTAATAAAGATTATCATTTTCTCTTGTTGACAAGCGGAATCTGTAACTTCTAGGATAACCAAAAGCGAAACCAGACCCTGAAAGTTTAATACTTACATAACTCACCTTTCAGGCAAGAACACTAGTTCAAGAATGTTGGATTAACAAATGTGCTAATTAAATGCTTGACCTAATGCACTTATGCTTACGTAAGTTTTGATATAATTCCCATTGATGCTTGCATATAAAAATATGCAAAGCTTCCAGTTTCTTCTTCTTGCCCTGTAAACAGGCTTTAATCAATCCACTATTATAAGCCACACAAATCCCATTCCACAACTCTGATTTTTTCGGGCATGTCTATATCCATGCACACATCCAATGACACGAGTTTAATTTGGAAAGGGAGATCACCGATGTATGTGTGGTGTACTAATGCTTCAAAGTTTTTTGATTGGAGGTGTATTTGCCGTGCTTGCTTTGTAACCGTATAAGGTATTTTATTTATATGTTGAGGGTACGTATATGTGAACTATAGTACACTATTCTATGAACTTGTCCATTTTTGTGAATGCTGGTAATTAACTTTCTTAACCATTATCATGGAGAATAGTTGCCAGTATAACCTTATTTTGCTGAATCATATAATTTCTTTTTGTATAGAGTCATTTGTCCCTAAGATTCTGTGTACTTTTGCAATAATGATGACATAAATTCTTAGCAGTAAACCATTAGGTGGCTCCTTCAAGAGAAGTAACCAAATTTAATAACTAAAGTCATGTTTTGCTTCATTTTATTCATTTTGTGATTTATGTTTTTTATTACAACTATTCTATTAAATTAGAAAACATGTGCAAAAAGCATATCACTTGCGTTTATGAGTTTCAGTTAAGACTCATGCGGCCCGGAAAGAAAAGGGGAGATTCACAAAGGATTAGATAGCACAAAATCGAGGTACATAAATTGTTTTAAGCTTTTATGATCCGACTTGAGACTTAACAGCAGATAGAGTAGTCATACATACATTTATCTTTAGAGCACTCAATGGGAATGAAACCGTACTACCCCGAGGATAGAAGACGATCTACTCTATGGACTCAAAAGATAAAGATATTTTCGAGTCAAATGAACCAGAGATTTTTCCTACTCAATACATAATATCCAGTAGGGTTTAATTTATTATGGATAATCAAGTTTCGCATTGGCATAGGCTCCCATGGTTGATTACATCTCAGACAAGGAGCCCAAGAATAGTTGGTTAAATATTTTTGTTTGTTTTTTTCCGAATTTAACTCATGTTACGTTTTAGAAGTGTGGTTTCCTATTTCAATGGAAGAAACAGTCAATTAAGTACTCAACATGCAGGTTGGCATGATTTAGTGATGTAGATATGTGGGTCTCGCAATAAGTAGGAGCATCCCTGTTGATGGAAACTAAAATATTATAAGAATAATGTTAGCCTTGAACCTAAATCTAGAAGGGGACTAACCTACTAATTGAGCTTATCTCACAACCTAGACTAATGCAAATGCAATGATGGGACTTATAATTTAGCTCTGTATGGGCCTAAGAATGCCCATGACCTGGACTTACAATCCTCCCTTGAAAATTTATATCTTTCTATTTAAAATGTATAACTAAAAGCTTTAATTGGGCAGAAGAAGCCGATTCATATTTTGATAGGATGCCAAGATATGTTGATAAGATGCAAGGATACATTTGTAAGTGTGGGGTGGGTAATGGATGAGAGAGAAAGAAGCGAAATGTGTGTAAGTGTGGGGTGGGTAATGGATCCGAGAACCATTGAAGTGATGGAGGATGGCTTGGTGGCTTGGTTGAGTGACGATGTCTGGAGGGATGACGGGATACATAGAGAGCGCTCAAGGGGAAGGACTTGGGCTTGTGATGAAAATTGAGAGATGGAATTGGGTCGAGTCTGTTCTTGTGCGAGAATCGATGAAAAAGAGAGAGAGAGAGAGAGGGAAATCCTCCTTTTTTTGCTTTTTGTCTGTCCATGTAAAGACAGGAAGGAGGGAGGGAGAGAGAGAGGGTTCACCTTGCAAAAATATCTTTTTTTTTTTGCTGCCCAATCAAGGCGAAACAATATGAATGATTTTTTATATTTTTTTTGAATACAGGGCTTGCAGAAATTATAACATCTTTATTTCTTATCCAATTTGAATTATGGAAAGAAATCAAGAAGTTTTATTATCATCACGGGATGAAAAATTGAAAATTTAAATAACAAATAATATTAACATATAAATATGTATTTATATTAAATTAATATGGCATTCGACCTCTACACGCACACCAAATGAAATTCAATTTGCATAATTGTTACTAAAGTATCATTTTATCTCTTTTTATTGTTCAACAGACTCATATATGAAGCAAAAGAGATTAATCCTTGATGAAATTTTGTTCTGAATTTTAGGCCTTTCCTTCCAATTTGATGATTTGTGATTATCCTCTTTCTGTGGATGAGTTTGCTTCAAGAGGTTCAACAACTTGCAATACAAGTCATATTTCAACAACACCAGGAATGCAAGAATGGTGTTGTTTTTGTTGCCCTCGCGAATAATAAAGCAAAATATATGCAATTGATACGTTGCTTCACTTGCAAGCTCTATGGACACTGTTGTCAATTGTGAAAAGAATTTTTGTAATTATTGTAAGAAGCTTGGCACTTAATTAAGGAACGTTGGAAACATTCTCAGAATTGACAGTCAAATTCTAAACAAATAATGGTTGCTGATTAGCTTGTAGTGTTAGTAGATATGAACAAACCTGAGATTGGTCCTGAATTGGTTCAATAGATGATAATTATAGCCCTATCTGCTTCAATGCTCCAAGGTAAGAATATGTTATGTTTTTCATTCTAAATTGTGGATTCTGTCCTTTCCAGTGTTATGGCTGGTACTTCTCATCTTCCTCGTAATATCCAATCATTTCATATATAATTATTTATATAGGGTACTAATGTTAGCCAATTGGATATCATATCTTTTGGGGATGGAAAGACGTCTTCATATTTCCCAAGCTCTCAACGAATCTCATTGCAGTTGAAAAATTGTCTAATAATAATTATCTTGTTCAATTTTCTTGTGATGGTTGTATTTTGCAAGATCATGATAAAAGAATTCTTATGAATGATACTGAAATTGGACAATTATTTTATGTACAGTGTCATATTTTTTGAGTTGTTTCATTTTCTTGCATTACAATAAAAATGCTCTGTGATGCAAAGGATTAGGTTATCCATACTACTATTTTATCTCATTTAATATATTCTGATTTATTGGTAAAGAAAGATCAATTTACTCCACATTCTGCAGTTGAGTGCTCAATATGCAAAGTGGGGAAAGCAAGAGCCTTTCTTTTTCATCATATAAGGCAGTCATGCTAAAAATTATTTTGATTTGATTTATAATGATGTATGGAGTATCATACTTATTATATTATATGAAAATTATAAATATTTTATGAGAATCATTGATGATTATATCAAGTATATTTTGGATTAATTTTTTCATAAAAAATCTTAAGCTTTCACTTTTTAAAAAAAATTGTTTCCTATGTTAACTCAGTCATGCAACATCAAAATTTTTAGGTTCAATTAGGGGGCTGCATATGTCATTAAATTTCATGATTCTTTATAATAAGGAAATTATTTCTTGGAGTCTATGTCCTTAAAGTCTTTCAGAAAATGGTGTTGTTGAACATAAAAATTGACATATTTTAGATGTTTGAACCTTTTAATCTTCAATTCTGCATAAATTCTGGGGTGAAGCATTAAGCACAATGGTCTATTTAATTAATGATTTTTTCTCTCGCATCTCACTTTCTTTATCATGGTCTCTTTCAAAAGCATCCTAACTACAATGACATGCATGCATTTGATTATGGATGCTTTGTCCATCTACCATCATATGAACGCCATAAACTCTTAGCTTTATTTATAAAATGTGCATTTATGAGCTGTAACACTTCTCATAAATTTATGATTGTTATGATAGACTCCAAATAATTTTGAATTTCTCATCATATGGTATTCCTTAAACATCAATTCTTTTTCTCTACTTAAGTGTAGCCTCAGCTAGAAATTTATTGTTCTCCTTATTTTGATAAGTAAAATTTGAATCTTAAAAGATTCATTGGATTTATTTATGAAAAAAGTCTCCAACTATATCTCCTGTTGGGCCAAATTTGTCATATGAGCCTTTGTAAATTGATATGTTACTTGAGCCTGTACAAGTTGATCCGCCAATTGAACCTATGCAAATTATTCTGCCACTTGAGTCCGTTAATGGGATTTCAATCACCGATCCCATGTAGTCTTCTAGAATCTCTCATCCTAAAAATTGGTATGAATTTCACATTACATTGAACTTGATTCCTAAACTTCAAGCTATACATAGTCAAGCATATAAAGATTGTTGGAAAGAGTTTATGGTTGAAGAAGCTTGGGATCTCAATGATAATTATTTTCTTGAGATTATTCAACACCCTTCAAATGTTCAAGCTATAGGATGCATTCAATTTATAACGGCAATCCCTAACCGTTATTACTTATCAGTAGCTTTTATTCCCTCATTATATATTTCCTATTTGTTTTATTCTTTTTTTTTTCCTATTTGTTTTATTCTGTTTCATTTCTTTCCTTTGTTGTGTCTATTGTAATTAGGTTTAAATACCCCACCTTCTATCAATAATATTATGTTACTTTAGTCCAAGTCATGGTTCCATTTTGACATGGTATCAAAGCAATAATTCTGAACTAGCAGCCGCCAAACCCTCCCTTGTTGCTGGCTGGCCCTTCCAGGTGCTGCCTCTCACTCCAGCTAGTCGGATTTCTTCTTCCAGGCGCCGGATCTTTCCTGTCCAGGCTGATATGGCTGCTCCCAGCCAACCATAACTCCTCCGGGCACTGCATCCTGTTAGCCAGTCTTTTGTTCAGGCCGCTAGTCCTGTCCAGACCCGCTCCTAGCTGTCGGATCTCGTACAGGCGCTGTATCTTGCAGAGCAGAATTTATGTCCAACCGACCTATTTTTCTGTCCAACCACTAATCTCTTCTTTCCTTCCTGCAGCCGAAGTCTTCTGATGTCACAACAACCCAACATCTCCTTTTGCCCAATGGATGGCAGACTCCTCCATTACTGAGCCATCTTCAGAAGGTGTCTTGATTCCACTGGAGGATCGATTCCAACTCTACAGACCGGAGGACCAGAAACTATCATGAATTTCTTAATCACAAGCCATAAACTGAACGTCAGTAACTTTCTCCAATATTCCCAAGCAGTGTCTTAGTTCAAAGGATGTGGGAAATTCGTTCACCACACAAGTATGATTCATGTGCCTCCAAAGATTGACCAGACATATTAAGCTTAGGAAGTGAAGAACTCTATGGTCATGGCGTGGCTGCTCAACTCCATGGAGGCTTTGATTAGTCGTTCATATATGTTCCTCCCTTCAAATAGTGTCATCTGAATGACAGTTCGTGATACCTACTCGGTTATAGAAAACTCCAACCAACTCTATATAGTGTTTAAGAAAATATGGGAGGCAAAACAGTGGTCAAGTTACGTGGCCCGGTACTACAGTGACCTTGTTGTACTGTGAATGGAATGTGACTTGTATTACGACTATACTTGGGTTTCT
The DNA here is from genome assembly GCF_001263595.1 of Phalaenopsis equestris. Classification (NCBI taxonomy): domain Eukaryota; kingdom Viridiplantae; phylum Streptophyta; class Magnoliopsida; order Asparagales; family Orchidaceae; genus Phalaenopsis; species Phalaenopsis equestris. The sequence goes on along the minus strand of NW_018164700.1, from coordinate 1,527,952 downwards.
CCGGCCGAAATTTCTCTCTTCCAGAAGATTGTAGAAAAGGATCGCATGTTCCAATTCCTGGCTGGTCTTAACCAAGATCTTGATGAAGTTCGAGGCTATATTCACGTTCAGAACCCTCTTCCTTCTGCTCGCGCTGCTTTCACTGAGATTTATCGGGAAGAAAGCTGGAGACTTGTCATGCTCGACACTTCTGCTCGTTCAGATGAATCATCTGCCTTGATCTTGAATAGTTCTCAGCCCTCATCCATGCACCACAGACCGGTCACCCCACTTGTGAATACCATCACAAACCTAACCATATTCTGAACAAGTGTTGGAAACTTCACGATAAACCAACATACAAGCTTTTGGCTAAATCCTCTGCTATCTAGAACATCTCAGAGTCCTCTAAATTCCTGAAAAACTAGATGGAGCAATTGATCAAGCTACTTGGAGCCAATCAATTCTATGCGGTTCCATCAACCTCCTTTGCCTGATAAAATACTCTTCTTATGACTCTCACAGTTTTTTCCTCCTTTAGTCCGTGGATTATTATTTCAGGTGCCACAAATCACGTGACTGGATGCTCGCAGGCTTTCTCAACCTACAATCCGTGCTCTGGGAAATATATTATTAGAATTGCCGATGGCTCCTGTAGTTCCATCGTTGGTGAATAATCGGTTGTATTAACGACTGATCTAACTCTAGAGTCTATTTTACATGTTCCTCCTGTTGCAATATAACTTATTATCTGTCAGTCATATGTATAGATTGCATCGCTAATTTCTCTTCCGACAATTGTATTTTTTCAGGATTGTCGTTCGGGGAAGATGATTGAAACTGCTAAGAGGGTAGTTGGGCTCTACTACTTCTTAAAGAAGAGCGTGGAGAGTGAGGACACCACTCAAGAGTTATAATTTATCTTGATTTATTGAATGTCCCATCATGCTGTTGCATTGTTGTTTGGATCATCCTAGATTTCAATATTTAAAAGAATTGTATCCTTTGATGTTTTCTAATAAAATTTTTTCTAATTTCAATTTTGAGATATGTTAGTTAGACAAGCATCATTTGGTCCATTACCCACCTCACACTTACACACTTTACACTTCTTTCTCTCTTATACTTCAAACTACACCAATAAATGGTGGTTTCTGAATTTGATTGATGACCACACTCGATTAACATGAGTCTACATTTTAAAAGACAAATTAGAGGTTGTTATCATCTTCCAAAACTTAACACACCTTCATTTTAACTCAATTCAAAACTCTAATTTAGGTCATTTGGACCAGCAATAGCTGTGAATTTTTTAACTCTATTTTGGTGAATTCTTGGCGAGCGTCCTCCGCCATAGTTAGTGTACGGACACTCCTCGACAAAATTGGGTAGTTGAAAAAAAATCTGTCACCTCCTTGAGTTGCTCGATATGTTTCAATCTAATGTCCTGAAACGTTTTTGGAATGATACCATTCTGGTTGCTGCCTATCTCATAAATAGAGTTCCCTCTAAAATTCACAAGCTTCAAACCCCCTTAGCTGTCCTGATGTCTTGCTTTCTTGTCAATCGGGTTTTCTTTACATTTGATCCCAAGATTTTTGGGTGCACTGGCTTTGTTCGGAATTTTGTCCCCACTCGGAGTAAAGTTGATCTCAAATCTATAAAATATATCTTATTAAGGCACTTCACCACTCTAAAGGGGTACTGGTGCCTTGATCATATCACAAACAAAATCTATGTGAGTGCTGATGTCTCTTTCTTTGAAAGTATTTTCTATTTTTCTAGCTCGATCTCAAGTGAGGGATAGCTTGAGTTCTTAGACAATGTCCCTTATCCTAATCCTATGGATGTTCCCCTTATTATTCCTTCCATTGAGGAGTCCCGTGTTCTGTTGAGCGCACCATCTCCTACTCCCACAGTCCGTGTCTTCACCCGTCCCAATGATCCTACTCTGGAGCCCACTATCTCCTTATAGGACTCTGACTCCACTCCGAGTGACATGCTCAACACAACCCCTTCTCTGAATGAGGGGGTGAGTTCTCCGAGTAAGGTACGCCATCAGACATGCTTAGCTCCCACTATTCTATGGAAAAATATATCTCTTTCCATAGTTTATCACTGAATTGCAAAACATTTGTTATTGCCCTGATGGATCATCAGATCTCAGCTATTATTGAGGTTGTTCTTACTGATCCAGCATGTACAACGACAATAATGAAGGAAATAAATGCCCTTCGTCGGAACCATACATGGGACATCTTTGATCTTTCTCTGGGTAAGAAAGCTATGAGTGCGGATGGGTTTTCAATATCAAGTTCAACTCTGATGGATTCTTTAAATGCAATTACACACGATTACTCGCCAAAGGGTACTCACAAACCTACGAAGTTGACTATGATGAGTCTTTTGCTCCAATGGCTAAGTTAAACACTATTCGGGTCTTGTTATCTCTTGTGGTGATCTCGATTGACCTTTTTCCAGCTAAATGTCAAGAATTCATTCTTGAATGGAGAGCTTATAGAAGATGTGTACATGTTTCTCCCTCCTAACTTTGACTCTACTTCCTCCAAAGGGCAAGTGTGCTAAAGCAGTCCCTAAGGGTTTGGTTCAACAAATTCACAAAGACAGTCATGAGCCATGGTTTTACTCAGACTCAATCGAATCACACTCTCCTTCCAGCATTCCTCCAATGGTCAGGTAACTATCCTTATTATCTATGTTGAAGATATTGTTCTTGAGTCATGGTTTTATTCAGACTCAATCAAATCACACTCTCCTTCCAGTATTCCTCCAATGATCAGGTTACTATCTTTATTATCTATGTTGACGATATTGTTCTTATAGGTACACTCTCCAATCATTTGTGTCCTTGAAAGACATTTTTGCTAAGTTCTTTGAAATGAAGGACTTGGGAGTACTTCTTAGGCATTGAAGTGACTCAGTCATATTAGGGCATTTGTTTGTCTCAACGCAAATATGTGGTTGATCTCTTGATAGAGAACAACATTCTTTTGTACAAACCAATGGCTGCCCCTATGAATCTGAATGCAAAATTATCTGACATTCCCATTGTTGTGCCCATCAACAAGACTCATTACCAACACCTTATGGGAAAACTCATCTACCTTGTTCGTACTCGCCTTGACATATGATGCAATTGTATAGTGTGAGCCAATTCATGCATGACCCCCATGAGCACCATCTCCAAGTTGTCTACCGGATTCTCCACTATATAAAAGGTATACCAGGCTCAGGTTTTATTCTCTCATCGTTATATTTCTCGGTCTATTGCTGTTTATATAGATGCTGATTTGGTCGGGTCCGTTCATGATTGACATTCCACCTCGGGTTATTGCTCATTTGTATGGGGCAATCTTGTCACATGAAATTGCAAAAAACAGTTTATAGTTGCCTGAAGCAGCATTGATGCTAAATTTCAATCAATGTTCTTGGGGATCTATGAAGCTCTCTGGTTACACACCATGCTCCACGAACTTTGTATGTCTACCTCCGTCCTGCCGCAACTATTATGTGATAAAAAGGCCGTCATCAACATTGCACACAATCCAATCCAGTATGATCGTACCAAATATGTGGAGATTTACAAACACTTATTTAAGAAAAAGATTGAGTCCGAAGAAATTTGTGTTCCTTTGTACCATCCATTGGTCAAATAGCATATATCTTCATCAAGAATCTTCCTCGTCCTTTGTTTGATGACTTCAAATCCAAGTTGAACATAACTGACATCTGTGCTTCAAATTCAGGGAGAGTATTAGATTTATAACAACAATCTCTAATCGTTACTACTTATCATTAATTTTTATTCTCTCATTATGTAATTCCTATTTGTTTTTTTCTTTTTTATTTCTTTCCTATTATTTTATTCTGTTTTATTTATTTTCTTTATCGTGTTTATTATAATTGAGTTTAAATACTCCTTATTCTATCAATAGTATTATGCTGCTTTATTCGAAATTCTGGTTCTATTACATGATTCAAATGAGTTAACTCAATTGAACCTTGCTCATATGTTATTCTAGGTTGCTATAAAGCATGATTAGTTGTCCTTGATAACAAATAAGAATAGGAGATTGATTATGAATGAACTCTTGCCCTTGTAGAAGATATGATCATAGTATAAATGATTATCTTGATCCCTGATACACAAATATAGCCAAATCACCAACTGGATATTAAAAATGCCCTTTTTATGGTAATCTCAAAGAAGAAATCTATATTGCTCTTCTACCAAGTTTTCCTATCTTATCTTCTATGCAAGTATTCAGACTGAAGTGTTCCCTATATGGACTGAAATAGGCTCCTAGTGCATTTTTTGTTAACTTTGAAACATACATAATTTTATTTTCAAAAGTTTCAATATGATTTATCATTATTTTTCAATAAAATCTCTAGTGGGATTGCTTCTTCTAGTTTATATTACTGACATCATCAGTACGAGGACAAATTTGACTTAAGTTAGTCATTTGCAACAATATTTTTGTGCCACATTTTATACAAAAAATCTTAATGCTCTTACCTACTTATGTTATAAGTTCACACTAATGTCACTTTTGCATTCTTAAATCAACATAAATATACAAAACGTCTAATTACTTTGCTTGGCCTCCAAAATACCTCATTTGTGGGCGTTCTTTTTGAGGTAAGCAGAATGTATTATAGTGAGGAAGACAATCTACTTTTTGACACTACTACATTTATGCAATTGGTAGTGAACATAAACTATTTAATATTTATTGGAATGGATATTTCATTTGCTGTTCAGCATGCCAATTTATACAAATTCTTCATCACTTGCACTTTATCATCATTCATTGAATTATCAGATGTCTGGTTGGGACTTGGGACACCTAGTCATGGATTGTTCTTTTCTTTTGGTTTTTTCCATCTTGTGGATTGTAGTGATGTAAATTGGGTCGATTATTTTGACTCGACGGTTTGTCAGGGGTTTGTGTGTTGATTCTTTTATCCTTTGGAAAAAGTAAAATAGGCCAACATGTTCGAATCATCCATTTTGTCAGAATACCATGATGATTTTTTGTTGCATGTCAAATAATATTATCTGACTTCGTGCACTTCACTCGAACTCGGCTTTTCTCAAAACATTTGCACTATTTTACTTGTCAATAATATTAATTTCATCTAAATTGTTGTTAAACCAATTGTCACGAGTGAACAAAACCTATTAAACTTGACTGTCACTCAATTTGGGATGCTTTTGACACTTATTAGTTCTCTTTCTCATATCTATATAAACCTTTAGATTGCAAACATATTTACAAAGTCGATGATGCGACAAAAAATTAGTTTATTGTGAGCAAATTGATGCCTTCCGATAAGCCAACATCAATTTGAGGGGAGATATCAACATGATATATATTAACTAGACATTTATTACTGACATGCGTATGAAATATGGTTATCTGTGTTTTATTTTCATCTTTTTCTATGTTTACTTTTTTGGAAAGTTTTATTTTTGTGTTGGTGTTGCATGACTCACGGAAGGAGGTTGATTGAAGCTTGAAATATCTCAAAATGGAGTAAAGTGCTGGAGTAGCGCCTAGGTGCCGATGTATGATCTCTTTTAACAAATTCTATCCCCCAGACACAATGATTGGAAAGTAGATGCCGGGAGCTTGGAAACTAGGTGCTAGCAGATTAGCACCTAGGCGCCTGAAGCAAGCAAGGATCGTGCACAAAATAGTGGCCGAAAAGTAGCATCGTGATAGTGATGCCTAGGCACAGTGATTGGAAAGTAGACGCCGGGAGCTTGGAAAGTAGGTGCTAGCAGACTAGCATCTAGGCGTCGAAACAAGCAAGGATCGTGCACAAAATAGAGTGGCTGGAAAATAGCACCGCAATAGTGACGCCTAGGCACCAATTGCCACCTATATTTCGTTCTAGATACAGAGTGCCTGGAAAGTAGGCGTCGGGACTACAACGAGTTGGCTCTACACCTATAGCGTCTAGGCGCTGCATCTGGCTCATAGGCACCTGAAACCCTAAATCTAGACTTTGTGCCCGCGCTTAGATGGCAGTTCACGTGATTTGACGGTTTCTGTAGTTGGAATGCGTCTTTTTACTGGGAGAAGTATTTAAATCCTTCAACGAAGGTTTTGGGTCTTCTCTGCCTGTTTTGAGCATGGATAACTTGAGAAGGCCTCAGAATTTTTGCAAGGCGTATTTGAGAAGGAGAGTGTTTGAGAGATTTAAAGGGTGTAGACTTTCTGGTTGTGATTTCATAATCCTTTGTTGATAAGGAGGGAGATAAGTACATTTAAGTTTGTGTTTTTACTTGGGTTCCCTTGTAAGACTTGGTGTATGATTTCTCTTCTAAATACAGTCTTTTTTTTATGAGTTTTATCGTGAGTAGCGAGTATTTTCTTTATTTCTTCCTTGAATTGGAATTGTGGTAGGATAAAATTGAGATCATCATTGTGATTTGCAGTAGAATTTTCTTCACAATATTGTGTTAATCTTTTAAACAACATTTACATTCTGCCTAGACAGTAGGAGAATTAACATTCTTCGTGAACTTTGAGATCCAAAATAATAATTAGTGGAACGAAAGGGTTAACCACATAAATTTATTGGAATAGAGATATTGCGTTTGAGTTTATTCAAACATTTAGGGAAATTTTTTTTTGGTTTAATCATGCGATTTAGGAAACTAAACTCGTGACAACCGATCTTCCTTAGACTTATGGAAGAGGATAAGGAAGAATTAGCTCCTGTTTGGCACTGAACTTAGATCACTTTCTTGATTCTATATACCACTAGACCAATTCAAGGAGGGAATCTCTTAAATCTTGAAATTCTTTAAGAACTTCATCTTTCTTGCTCAGGTAGATTTGTTTCTAAAAAGAATTTAGGATATAAACCTTTCTTAACTTCAAAAACTTTGACCATTTTGGCTAGGACCGAAATAGCAAACTAGAACTTTTTCAAATTAGAATTCAGTTCGCTCCCTTTGGGATCGATATACAAAAGTCAGTTCCATATACTAATGATAAGACACATATACTTGCTTTAGTCGTCAGTGTTTCGCCACACTTAGTTTGTATTGATTACTATATCAATTATTACATATAAATTATGGAGATACATAATTATAATTGATTAGTATAACTATAAATACTCATAATTTGTCACTAAAGCAACATGATTCATATTGATACAAAGAGGGGCATTTAAACCCTTACAATGGAATCAAATAAAGAAATAAATAAAAATACAATCAAAGAAATGAAATCAGAATAACGAAAAAAAGAAACTACATAATGGAGAATAAAGGTAATTAATAAATAGTAACGACTATGGAAAACCAATAAATCTAATAAATTCAATACACCCCCTCAAGTTGAAGCATATATATCAATCATGTTAAACTTAGATTTGAAGTCATCAAACAAAGGACGAGGAAAATTCTTGCTGATGATATCTGCTAGTTGACTACTGGAGGGCACAAGAGGAATACAAATTTCTCTGGACTCAATCTTTCTTTTAAATAAGTATCTGTCAATCTCCACATGTTCGGTAAGATTATGCTGGATTGGATTGTGAGTAATGCTGATAGCGATCTTATTATCACATAATAGCTATAATGAAAAGCAGGTTGGCATATGAAGTTCACAGAGCATGATATGTAGTCAGAGGGCTTCATAGACCCCCAAGAAGTTGAACTAGAATTTAGCTTCAGCATTGCTCCGGGTAACCACAGACTATTTTTTGTTTTTCCATGTGACAAGGTTTTCCTCTACAAATGAGCAATATCCTGAGGTGAAACGTCAATCATGAACAGACCCGACCTAATCAATATCTGTATAAACAACAATAGACTGAGAGGTGTGACGAGAGAAAAACAAATCTGAGCCCGATATATATTTTAAATAGTGGAGAATCTGGTGGACAATTTGAAGATGGTGCTCATAGGGGTCATGCATGAATTGACTCACTATACGAATTGTGTGGCATATCTCGGGGCGAGTATGGGCAAGGTAGATGAGTTTCTCTACAAGGCGCTAGTAGTGAGTCTTGTTGACAGACACATCATTGGGAATGTCAGATAATTTTTCATTGGGATTCAAAGGGACAACCACAGGTTTGCACAGAAGAAGGTTGTTCAGTCAAGAGATCTACCACATATTTATGCTGAGATAGGAAAATTCTTTGAGATGATCAAGCCACTTTCATGTTTAAAAAGTACCAGAGAGATCCCAAGTAATTCATTTCAAAGGACTTAACAAGAATGACTTTCAAAGCCTCTAGTGCTAGGAGATCATTACTTGTACAAATAATTTCGTCAACATAAACAATAAGGATAGCTATCTGGACATTGGAGGAATGTTAGAAGAAGAGAGTGTGGTCTGATTGAGCCTGAGTAAAACCATAGCCCCTAACAACCTTTGTGAACTTTCAGAATGAGACCCTTGGGGACTGCTTGAACCCATAGAGGGGCTTTCGCAGTCTGCACACTTGCCCTCTGGAGGTAGTAGTTAAAGCCACATTACCTCTTTTGTAAGCTCTCTATTCAAGAATACATTCTTGACTTCCAGCTAGAATGAAGGCCAATCTATATTCACCTCAAGGGACGACAGGACCCGAATAGTATTTAATTTGACCACTGGCACAAATATCTCCTCACAGTCAACTCCATAGGTTTGTAAGTATCCGTTGGTGACCAACCATGCCTTGTTGCATTCAAAGGATCCATCAGAGTTGAACTTGGTGTTAAAAATCCATCGACGCCCTACAATGCCCCACGTATGGTTCGCTAAAGGACACTTATCTCCTTCATTATTGTCGTTTTCTACGCTGGGTCAGCAATAACAACCTCAATAGTAGCTAGGATCTGATAGTACGTCAGGGCAGTAGCAAATACTTTGTAGGTCGGTGATAAATTGTGGAAAGACATATTTTGTCATCGGATAGAGGCAACATTTTTTATTGCATATTTTGCTCGGAGAACTCACCTCCTCGTTCATAGGAGGGGTCGTGTTGAGGATGTCGCCCGGAGTGGAGTCAAGAACCTGTAAGGAGGTAGCGGGTTCCAAAGTAGGAGCATCAGAATGAGTGCGCCGAGTGTAGACATGGATAGTGAGAGGAGAGAATGGTTCACGTACCGAATCAGGGACTGAACGGATGTCACACTTATCGGAATAGGAGACTCAGTGGCAGGAACACTGGGGGGAACATACATTGAAGAGGATAAGGGATAGTGCTAAGAACTCAAGCTTCCCCTCACTTGGGGTCGAGCTGGAAAAATATGGAACACTTCCAAAGAAGGAGATCAACACTCATATAGATTTTGTTAGTGTTAGGATCAAGGCTCCGATACCCCTTTTGAGTGATGGAGTACGCATAGAAGATACATTTTATGGACTTAGGATCAAGTTTTCTCCGATTGGGGGCAGTGCTCTAAACAAAAGTAGTGCACCCAAAAATCTTGTGGTCTAAGGTGGTGAAGATCTGATTGGCAGGGAAGCAAGACATTAGGACAACTAGGGGGATTCAAAACTTGTGAATTTTAGAGGGGACTATTTATGGATATGTGGCAGTGAGAATGACATTGTTTCAGAACATTGGGTTGAAACATAATGAAGCGAGCAACGTCAATGAGATAACAGCTTTTTCTCTCAACTATTCTATTTTATTGAAGAGTGTTAGTACACGAGCTATAAGGGAGGATACCCTTACTCACAAAGAATTCACTGAAAATTGAGTTGAAAAACTCATGGCCATTCTCGGTTCTAAAGATTTGAATAGGAGTTTTTGATTGTGTTAAATTAAACGTGTAGAAGTTTTGAAAGGTGTTAGCAACCTCAAATTTGTCTTTTAAAATGCTGACCCATGTTATTTGAATGCGGTCATCAATCAAAGTCTAGAGCAACCTTTTATTGGTGTAACTGGAAGTGCAAGAGGGTTCCTATAAGTCACTGTGAATGAGAGAGAAAGAAGCGAAATATGTGTAAGTGTGGGGTGGGTAATGGATCCGATGGTGTTCAGCGAACTGACATGTCTCACAATTGAAATTAGAAAGGTTTTTAGTAGAAAACATTCAATGATACAAATTTTTTAAATACTGTAAACTAGGATGACCTAAACGACAATGCAATAACTTAATGAGACATTCAATAACTCGAGATAAGCTACAACTCTTGAGAAGTTTATCCTTACTCTCTATGCTATCCTCTTGGAAGTGGTAGAGCCCTACTACCCTTTTAGTAATTCCAATCATCATCCCTGAATGATGATCTTGAAAAACGCAATTATAATAAGAGAAATTAGTAACACAATCAATATCATTTGCCAACTTGCTAATAAAAAGTAAGTTACATTGCAAATGAGAAATATGTAAAACTGACTTCACAGTTGTTAGTACAACCGATGCTTTACTAGCAATGAAACTATAAGAGCCATCGACAACTATGACGGTATCATTTCCAGAGCACGTGGGAGATAGATGGACCTGTAGAGATTTGATTGACTCTGAGAAGCTTGATCAATTGCTTCATCTGGTTTTTCAGGGATTCAGAGGATCCCGGGATGTTCCGAGTAGAAGTCCGTTGAGCCATGTTGGGCTCGACCGTTGCCTCGAGACCTTTGGTATAAGAGGATTTGACCGAATGTTTGTATGACGAATCGCTGTGAAGATTCCGATATTTATCTCGAGTGTGGTTAGGTTTGTGGTTCTGAGTCATCAATGAATTCTGGTAGGATCACGAGAAACGAATACAATTGCAGGAAAGACCGGTGCTAGACAACTGTTAGACTCCTTGCAAAAATGGTGTCTGCACTAGAACCGATGCACCACGAGAGTTGAGGATCTTGTGGCTGCTTGAATCTGCAGGGAGGATCGGCGACACTAGGGAAACCTTGTCTGGCTAGAAGGTCTCTTGGGATTAGCAGCTGGAATTAACGACTAGAAGCAACGGTTGAAGGAATTGTATTAGTTGGAAGCAGTGGGACAAAAGGAATTAGCGGGAAGCAGTGGCTGAAGAAATTATACCGGTTGGAGAATTGCGACTTAACGAACATCGCCTGAAGGAGTCATACGGGAAAACCTACGGTAGAAGGAATTAGCAGCTGAAGCAGCAACACCAAGTTGGCAGAAGCAACAACGATTGGAGTTGGAGAACAACGACTGGCTGAAGGAACTTGCCGAAGAGATGCTAGAAACATACGACTAAAGGAAAAATAGCAAACTTGGCAGATGTTGGAAGGTGGCTGCTGGCTGGCTAGGGTAGAACCT
>NW_018164700.1:1501313-1516513 GCF_001263595.1 Phalaenopsis equestris | reverse complement strand
ATCATGTTATTGAGCCATCAAAATTTTATCAATTTAAACTTCTAAAGTTATGCCACGCATTGGGAATTGCTACTAGAATTAGTTTTCTTGATTGTTGAAGACTAAAATACCTCAGGGTTTTCATGTCTCTATGTTGTAAATGAATACTGTTTCTTGTTGTTTTCTAATAACCCTACAGAATGCTTCATGGCTTGCGTATCAAAGATGGAAAAGCAGCTTATGTTTCTAGGTATGTTAAGACGTCCAGGCTTAAGCAAGAAGAATATTTTGGAAGAGCAAAATTTATGAAGGTAAATTCTGATGGGGCATTTACATTCATACCACCCAATTCCTATCTATTTACATATCTAACACCTAAACTTTCCTTTTTACATTTATAACACCCAAATCTGTCATATCATGTCAATAATACCACTATATTAACTTTTAAAAGTTAATTATATATTTTCATGCATAGGTAAGGTTGGTATGTATGTAAAAATTGAATTTTGGGTGTTAGATATGTAAATACATTGAAAATGATGGTCTGTATATAATTTTTCCAATTATGTTATTATTATTTTTATTATTATTATTTATTTTTTTTTGTCAATATCAAACTTGTGAAATTGTGCATAACTTATGATGATGTTTTTGTGCCTCTAGATTGGGGACCTCAAGGGATTATTTGGTCTATTTATGGTTCATATGCAACTTCTTAGGGAAAAACTCAAAGTATTGGATGTTTCATATGGAACTTCAACAGGCGTAAATACATTGGAAATGATGGTATGTATATAAATTTTCCAATTATGTTATTATTATTATTATTATTATTTATTTTTTTTTGTCAATATCAAACCTGTGAAATTGTGCATAACTTATGATGATGTTTTTGTGCCTCTAGATTGGGGACCTCAAGGGATTATTTGGTCTATTTATGGTTCATATGCAACTTCTTAGGGAAAAACTCAAAGTATTGGATGTTTCATATGGAACTTCAACAGGTATGCTAATATGCTTTAATTCTGTTGATTGCATGATATGAGGTTGGGTCAGAAAGATATTATAACCTAATTGTAGGTTTTCACACTGTTTATCAGTTTCCATGACGAGTTTGCTCAATTATTATTTTTTTGTACCACTTAATTGCTTCTGTAATTCACCAAATTATCTTATTTTATACAGCAAACACTGCTCTGATTTACCATCATGGTAAACTTCTGGCTTTATCCGAAGCTGATAAACCATGTAAGCATTATTAATACTCTGTATAACTTCTCTTATCTGTTTGGCGTTTCAATGCTCATTTTTTTGTTGGGGCATTTACGTACATAGCAATCCTTATATTTTTACTTGTCTCGCACCTAAGCTTTCGTATTTATACACATAACACTCAAATCTTTAATATCACATAAAGAAGAACATTATTTCAATTTTTTAAAAGTCAAATACACATTTTCATGCACTAATTTAAAGAAGAGCATTATTTCAATTTTCTAAAAGTCAAATACACATTTTCATGCACTAATTTAAAGCACCAAAGTGCCATGTATGTAAGTATTAACGTTTAGCTGTGAGATATGTAAATACAAAAAAAATTGAGTGCTAGGTAAATAATTTTCTCCTTTTTTAAATCTGAATTTTTATTGGTAGAAGGAAAAGCTTTTTGTATTATTAGTATTTTAAGAAATGTTGAAGCAGAAATTGTTCTCTGCATTATATAGATGTAATCAAAGTTTTAGAAGATGGAGACCTGCAAACTCTTGGAATGCTTGATTATGACAAGAGGCTTGCACACTCATTTACGGCCCATCCAAAAGTTGATCCATTTACTGGTAAGAATGACGAGTCTATAGCCTACTTTATCTTAGGCAACAGAGTTAAGTTTAGCCTTTTGGGTTGTTTATTTTTGGTTGCAGATGAGATGTTTACATTTGGTTATTCACACAAACCACCTTATATTACTTATCGGGTCATTACAAAGGATGGTGTTATGCACAATCCTGTACCAATAACAATTCCTGAGCCTATTATGATGCATGACTTCGCTATCACTGAGAATTTTGCAGTTTTCATGGATCTTCCTTTGTGTTTCCGACCAAAGGTGACACTTTTTATACGGCTATCATATGTTTTATTAATGGGAAATTTACGTATATGGCTATCATATGTTTTATTAATGGGAAATTTACGTACGCAGCACACGATTCTTATATATTTACATATTTCAAACCTAAACCTTCATATTTACACACATAGCACTTTGGTGCTTTAATCCTATGCATGAAAATGTGTATTTAACTTTTAAAAAGTGGTAACAATGCAATTTTTGAGTGTTATGCGTGTAAGTATGAAAGTTTAGGTGTGAGGTATGTAAAAAAATAAGAATTGTGTGCTATGTATTTGAATGCCCCTTTTTTAATTAGAAGGCTTACTTTTCACCTAATTAGGAGCTGGTTGCTGGAGGTCTTCTTTGGTCATAGTATTCGCCTTCTTTAAGAGTCACTACACCTCAGCCTTTCAACTATGTTTATATTTCTAAATTCCAACAAATTTTACATTGCCCTTTCTTTAGGAAATTGTGAAGGGAAAGTTCATATTTACATTTGATCCAACAAAGAAGGCGAGATTTGGTGTGCTTCCCCGATATGCAAAAGATGAGCAACTGATTAGATGGTTTGATCTTCCTAATTGCTTCATATTTCATAATGGTAATTCTGATGAAACTTGCGGTAGATGTTCATTTTGTTTCTGACGGGTCTTGCAATCTTTTCTCATAGGTTTTTACTCAGTGGTGACTCTAGTTAAGTTAAATTTATAACTGGTATAATATAATATATACAGCTTCTTTTAAAATTTTTCCTACTACTTCGTTTCTTGCCTTTTAGAAAATACTATTATTGTGATTTTTTAAATAACATTACGTGGATAGAGAATTGACTTTTTAAATACTTGCCCCCAAAAAATGCCTAATCCTTATTGAGCAGTCTAGGAATGTAGATGTGGAACTATCTCATATGTAGGAAATGAAAATGTTTTTTGCAGAGTTGAACAGAGGATACCTATGTGTGCTACTATTAAAATATTAGACCTGGAAGCTAAAGAAGAGTTGGAACTTTGGACACCTTCAATGTCTTAATTTGTCTTGAATTATTTTATTAAAAACCTTTTTTACTTTATTGAGTTCAAAACTAAAATATCCATTGGATGGTGAGAGGCTTGAGCTGCTCGATTACCGACTCTTCTCCAATTTTTCTTTGCTCGAAAAGTGTACATTAACTTGAGAAATACTTTATTTAAAGATTATATGTTCCTTTCTCAAGATGTAATTGGCGCAATGACCAAAGGCTGATCTCATTTTTGCTCTATAATTGTATGCTACTGTCATATCGGTCATTGACATTCAGCTCCGTTTTGTTTGGTCAATTGTTGTTTGAAAGTTGAGTTTTCAATTTTCGACATCTAAATATGCAACTAGTAAAGTTGATCTATTTTCTATGTTTTTGTTTGCTATCATCTGTTCTAACCACATCGAGCGTTGAGCTTAGCATTCTAATTATTATTTTTAGTTATTTAGCTCTTGTTAATTTGGCTGAACATGAACTTTCAACTTGATTAGGAGATGAGTATCATTGTATCATTTTTTCAAAGGTGCAAATGATGTAGGCCAACCTTGTTGGGCTGTGGAGCCTAAGCTTAAGGCATTGGCGCATTAGCACCGGGTTGTGGGCGCTTAAGCGTCTACTTGGGTGCTGCTCGAACAAAGGTGCTGGCTTTGGGCGCATATGCGCCCAAAGCGGGCGCTGCTCTTATTCCCGAGAGACCGGTGCATAGGCATTAGCCTATTGGTGCCTAGATGCCCATTATGGAACGTCAATACACAGCACTTGGCACTTAGGCGCCAAGTTTGGGTGCCTAAGCGCCCCGTTACAGTCACTACACGAAAAAATGATTTTTAAGACAATATTTGAGCGTGGATCAATATGCTTGCTGTTTTCTTCTTTCTGATTTTCATAGTGGAATTTCTGGTTGTATAGCTCCGTGTTTTTTTCCTTTGGGTTTCTCCACGTAAAATCCATGTATGCTTTTCTGGTTGCTTTATTGTGCTTTCGTGTTTAATTATTTGTTTCGGTCTTCTCAAATTCTGTGATCCCGTTATTCCGCGGTGTGGTTTAATTTTTAATTGATTCTAAGCCACGGTAAAGTTGAGAATTGTTCATTATGTAATTCCTATCAACTGATTTTAGAACGGGTTTTGATTCAAGTGAGATTAATGGCTGAAGAAACGAGGTTAAAAGTGGAGAAGTTCAATAGGACGAACTTCACTTTTTAGAAGATGCAGGTGGAGGATTTGTTGTATTAGAAAAAATTGCACTTGCCACTACAAGGAATCAGAAGGAAGCCTGAATCCATGCCTATGGAGAAATGGGAAGTGTTGGATCGAACAATACTAGGTTTGATCTAGTTTACACTTTGCTCATCTGTTGTGTTCAACATTGTGAATGAGAAAACTACGGTGGATCTCATGACGACACTGACCAAGATGTATGCAAATATTTCTGCTTCCAATAAAGTTTTTCTGATGAAGAAATTATTTAATATGAAAATGGTGGAAGATAGTTTAGTGGCAGGGCATCTCAATAAATTTTAACACTGTGACGAGCCAGTTGTGTTTTGTAGGGATCAAGTTTGATGATGAGGTCAGAGCACTGGTGATATTATCTTTATTGCTGGAAAGTTGGGATGACTTGATAATGACAGTGAGTAATTCTTCAGGGACTTCTAAGTTGAACTTTGATGATATCGTGAGTCTGATGCTTAATGAAGAAGTTATTAGAAAAGCAGTGAATGATAAATCCTCAAGTTTTGCGTTGAATGTTGATAACAGTGGAAGGAATCTGGGTAGAAATATAGACAGAGGCAGATCCAAGTCCAAGAAAGGAAAGCTCAAGTCAAGCAGAGGAGAATGCTGAAACTGTGGTAAGAATGGGCATTTTAAGAAGGACCACAAAGCTCCAAGGAAAGCTGGTGGTGGAGGATAGAAAAGTAGTTTCTCTACTAATGTCTCCATAGGTGAAATCCAAAATGACTCCCTGGTGTTATCTCTAGTTAACACTGAATCCTAGATAATGGATTAAGATGCCTCTTTTTATGCTTGCCCTTGCCCTAAAAAAAGGTATTTAATAACTACACTCATAATGATTTAGGAATGGTTTATCTGGGAGATAACAAGACCTGCAGTATAGTTAGAAAAGTTGATGTTGATATCAAGTTGTCGAATAGAACAGTTTGAAAGCTTATTGAAGTTAGACATATTTCAAGTTTGAAGAGAAATTTCATCTCTATGAGCCTACTGGCAGAGTTCGGACTCGTGACTACTTTCAGAGTTGTTTCTCGGAAGGTGACTAGGGGGCATTAGTGATGACACGGGGCAACATGGAAGACACCCTTTATCTGATCAATGAAATGACTGATTTCATTGATGTAGCTAGTACCAGGATGAATGCAGGTCTGTGACACAATAGACTTGGCCATATAAGCGAGATATGTATGAAATCCCTACTTTCAAAGAATAAGCTTCAGGGTCTGAAATCAGTTGATTGAATTTATGTGAAGACTGTATTTATGACAAGAAGAATGTTTCTTCTTCAAGAGCAGGTCAGTGGTGAAATCAAAGAAACTAAACATAGTGCATACTGATGTATGTGGTCCAACTCTAGTTCAGTCTATTGGAGGCTCTCGCTATTTTGTCACGTTGTTGACGATCACACGAGAAAAAGTACAAGTTTATTTCTTAAAGCAGAAATCTGATGTATTTGAAGTCCTTAAAAAATAGAAGGCTATGGTAGAAAAGGAGATAAGCTTGAAGCTGAAGTGTCTCAAATCAGATAATGGATTGAGTACTATGATCAGAAATTTAGGAATTTTTGTGCTAAAGAGGGGGTCTGACATGAAATCATTGTTCCAAGGACACCATAACAGAATGGTGTGGGTGAGCGCATGAAGAGAACAATCACGTATCCTGCTAGGAGCATGAGACTGCTTGCAGGCTTGCTAAAATAATTTTGGGCAGAACAGTAAACTCAACAGTTTGTCTGATAAACTGTATTCTATCAGTACCTTTGGGGGAAGGCTTACCTGAAGAAGCTTGAAGTGATAAAAAGATATGTCTATCTCATTTAAGAGTATTTGGGTGTTCTGCATATATGCATGTTGATGTAGGGTCTAAGGGCAAGTTTGACTCAAAATCTGTCAAGGCACCTTCATTGGATGTGACTCAGATGAGATTGGGTATAAGTTCTGGGATTATCAAAATAAAAAATTCATCAGAACGAAATGGATATGTACAAGGACAGGGTTAAAATTCAGTACATTCTGTTAGTTACTTCTGAAGAATCCATATATGTGGAGATAGAAGATACTGGTGATAAAGAAGATGGAGAAAGAAGTTGTGCTCAATCACAATGAGCACTGGAAGTTCCTCAGTCACATGCTACATAAGTCAAAAGATCCAGCAAAGTGAAACAACACATACAAAGGTATTCTCTTTCTTTACACTATTTGTTATTACCTGATAGTGGTGAACCGGAGTGCTTTGAGGAGATCACTCAAGTTGAAGATTCAAGGGAGTGAGAGCTCGCCATGGATGAAATGCATTCTTTGGATTGGAGTCAAATCAGATTTTGGATTTTGCGGTACTACCAAATGGCAAAAGGGCACTGTACAACAAGTGGATCTACAGGTTGAAAGAGGAGTCAGACGGTAGCAAGCGCTACAAGGCATGGTTTGTTGTGAAGGGTTTCCAGCAGAAGAAAGGAGTGTATTACACAGAGATCTTCTCCTCGATGGTGAAGATGACGATTGTCAAGGTTATGCTGAGCCCAGTACCAAAGGAAGATCTACATTTGGAGCAAATGGATGTAAAAACAGCTTTCTTACATGGAGATCTGAGGAGGAGCTATACATGGTGCAATCACAAGGTTATAAGGTTCCAGACAAAGAAAGTTTAGTTTTCAGATTGAAGAAGAGCCTTTATGGCTTGAAGCAAGCCCCAACATATTGGTACAGGAGGTTTGACAGGATCATGTCAGATAATGAGTATATGAAGTGTCAGACAGACCATTGTTGCTTCATTAAACACTTTGATAACTTATATTTTACTTCCTTTTTATGGATGACATGCTGACTGCAGAGTAAGATATTGAGACAAACAAGGACTTAGAAGAAACAATTATCAAGTGAGTTTGAGATGAAGATTTAGGTCCAACTAAAAAGATCCTCGTGATGAGAATCAACGGGGACAATAGTACAAGAACATTGAAGTTGTCTCAGGTAGAGTATGTAAAAAATATCCTATAGAGGTTCAACATAAGTGATGCGAAACCAATTAGCACTCCCTAGGTAGTCACTTCAAACTATCTAAAGTGTTATCGCTTAACTCTGAAGCAGAGCAAGCACGGATGGAGAAAACTCATAAACCTCTCCTACCTTTGTTGACCATCCTCAACCTGCTCTACGTCACACCCTAATGCTTAAGATTCATCTTACGCTCCTCTAGTCGTCACTGGCCCCTCTCCGACCCCTTCCAGCCACCTCTCGGCACCTTCCAGGACTATTTTTTGTTTCGTTCTTTAGTCTATTTTCTGCAATTGTCATTTCATTCATTGTTTATTTATTGTTTCGTTACTGTTATTTGTGTTATTTACAATTGTTATTTATGTTTACTTTGGTAAAGAGTCATCTCTGTACTTGTTTAAAGTTCCACAATAAATTTGTCGCATCCTAGTAGTGGTTTGGGTTAACTCCGGTATCACCATTCCCACCGGCCACCTATCATTCCTGCCCTCTCACCGCTGCTGGCTGGTCATCTCGCCTCGCCCTAGCCGGGGAGTCGTGTTGCATTTTATTTTCTCTTCTATTTTGAATCTTAATTGTAATCCTATTGTTTTGTGCTTCATAAAATATGTTTTCTATTGTGGTTAGGTTAACTCTAGTATCAATCAGAATTCCAACTTATCACTAGGATCAAAATGAAAATCACCAAATAAGCCAATAATAATTTATACAAATGAAATATAACAATGTACCTGATTATGAATGCAAGAAAATCACAGCCCATGCAGATATAAGAGTGATTCATGGCTTCTATAACTTACTCAACGGAAGCCCAAATTCAGCTTGCATTCACAAGATGAAAACTAGGAAGAAAATTTTCAAGTTATACATTCTTCATTGCATGCCTTGGGACTATTTATAAACTCTTCATAACTTTGGTTAGTAGATAATATTGAAATTGGATTGGCCTAAATTTATGTTTAAATTAATCCCAATTTAATCTTAAATTTCCACAGCAACCAAACAACAATAAATCAATTTTGAATTTTTAAATCAGTCAAAAAATATCATGCATGCATGCAAATCCCGCCACTCATTTCAGAACCAGACTTTTAGGCTCAGGAACTGCACGTGGAGCAGTAATTCCTTACACCCTGCAATTTAGCCCATGTCAAAAACCTTTGTCCCTTTTTTTTCTTTTGTTTGTTTAATGAATAATTTCTTAATTACCGAATAATTCCAAGCCCAACAACTGTCTAAAACAACTCAATCTCCTAATACTCCCTTAGCATGAGGATAGAATGTAGTCCAACATAATCTATTCAAATTTTTTGTTGGTATTATTTGCATAAACTTAGCCGAAGCTGAAATCGTGCTAATCAAATCAAACTAACCCAAGCCAGGAAATACAATATAACATTTCTCAGCCAATGCAACATTTTAACCCTAATTGAGACTACAAATAAAACGAACTAACTATTTACAAATTAAAGCTTTTTGTGCTGCTTCCAATAAGAATAAATTCAAGATTTTCATAAAGTTGCTTTAAGAGATCCATCTTTGTCCAAGTTTGTGAGATTAGTTGAGGACATTATATAGATTATTATCTCAATCCTATTTGATGTCTTCATTTATAATTACTTCAATAAAAGCTTTCCGTCTTTCTTTATCAATGCCTCTATTTTGTTGAGATTTCTTTACCAATGCCTCTATTTTGTTGAAATTATGGTGAATTGTTTTATCCATATCATATGATGTTATAGAAGGATGGATGCATATGTTTCTATTTTTTATACGATCTTAAACTTCTTATGAACTTAAATAGATTTTATCTCAGAAAAATAACATGATCCGTGAAAACCGTCATGATTTTTCATAAAGCACTTTGCTATTTTAGGGGCATGATTTTTTATAATAGAAAAGTCAGATCCTAAGGGTAATGATTATTTCATCAAGTACTTGAATGAAACTACTTGCACTTCTTTGTCATGGAGCTTGCTTTCTTATCTTATGGCGTTTTCATTTTTTTTATTCATATGCCTTACCGCATAACTTCTGAATTTTTTTCTTCATTCTTACTAGCAAATGCCTGGGAAGAAGGAGATGAAGTTGTTCTTATTACTTGTCGCCTTGAGAATCCTGATCTGGACATGGTCAACGGAGCTGCAGAAGATAGACCAGACAATTTCACTAATCAACTGTATGTTTCATTTTCTTATTGTTTTTTTGCTTCATCCTTTTGTTCTCCCTTAAAATTTTAATCTGTTGTTCCAGGTATGAGATGAGGTTTAATCTGAAAACGGGTGCAGCTACTCAGAAGGAATTGTCAGCACCTGCAGTGGATTTTCCTAGAATTAATGAAAACTACACTGGCAGGTAATTTTGGAATATAGAAGAGGGAATAAAATTTCCAACTAATTAGTTATATTAAATATTGATGTTCTTTTTTCCTATCTTTTTTTATTGATGTCTGTTTTATGCTCACTTGCACTTATTGCCCAAAAGTGTACTTCACATTTGTAGGCTTTTGGATGTTGTTATAATAATTATTATTTTAGAATGGTAAGCAACCCTGGTATTTCCATTGCAACAACAACAACAACAACAAGCATTTGCATTGCAATTGACAATAAATATTGATGCACAAAAAATATCAAATGATCCATTAGTGTTCTAAAGTTCACAAGAATTCATTTATTTTAGAGCAACTATTCATTCACTTCATAATATGTATTAGTGTTCGGTTCGTTCTTTCAGCCACACTATTTTGATTTGGTGAGTTGGGTGAACTATATTTGATAATATTTTTTATTTTCTCAAGGGAAGTTCACAATTGTACCAACCACTTCTCCATCTTTAGTATATCTATCAAAATACTCATCATCTCTATGAGATCACACAATTTAAAACTATTTTTCATTTTGTTATTTTATCTGTACTTAAAGCTCTTAATTATCTAATGCATGTAGAGATTCATATATCACGAGTAATCATTGATAAAGATATTTTGATCATAAAAATTCATATTTGAACAACAGAATTTATTTATATGATTTCTAATATATTTGTACTTCTCTTTTCACTTTTTTTAGATTCGTTAATTTGTTTTCCCTTTATGCAATTTACGTAGGTATCAAAAACAAAAAAATCTAAAGTATAAAGTAATATTTTCTCTTAAAAATCTTTTAGTTCTATCTATGAAGTTATATGTTAATCATCGGTGCTGGAATATAGTTAAATTTTTTGTAACATATTTTTTGATGTTGGCTTGAGTTTGCATCATACATAAGTAGAATTATTTTGCAAATTAATATAAAAATACCTTCAGACAAAGTAACATTCCCAATAAATTTTTATTTATAACACAAACAAACATAAGTTTTTTAAAAATTAAAGGAATAATCCAAATGTATAAGTCTTGGGATAGAAATTAAAATTCTTAGAAAAGTAAAATACATAAAACTTCTTTTCTAATTCTAAAGTAAAACCACTACTAAATATTAGATAACATGTCGAGATAATTTCTACATTTGAGTGTATCTGGTTTCTTGAATAGATATTTTGCTCACTTCCCACTAACTTTAAGTTTCGCATATTCTGTTACATATTGGAAATATGAATTATAGAACCAGAATCAATCTACCAAGTGTTATAAATAATATTTGCCATATTAAATTCATAACACACAAGTAATATTGTTTTATTTGTGAAGTCAATTTTTAAATTTGATGCAATACTTTTTTATGCTTCTTATTCTTATTGAAGAAACACTTGGATTTTCTTAAAATTTTATCTGGGGTGGTAATTTATCTTTTCATTTTTTTCTTGACACAAGTAATTTTTTAATTTATCTTCTCTCTTCTTGAACACATGATCAAAAGCTTGTTAACTGGATATTTATTCTTATGTGTGTTATAATATATCTTGAAGGAATTATATTGTTGTAGAAGAGTATTTAAAATATAATGCACAAAAAAAACTCAGACATATCGATCTCAAGTGTGTGCAATTGAGCTCCAATATTTCACATTTGCATAATGTGCTCTTGTACACATTTTTTTTGTTGACTCCTAATTTTGAAAAGAAAAAAGAAGTTAAACCTACTTGCTTCCACTCACGTCTCACGTTCGATTTCTAAAACCGTTCCCACTCCACTCTCTCGCATGATATATCTAAGCCAAATTTATTCCTTGAAGGTCCCGAATGAACAGAGCATAAATTGAACTCCCCCCAACCCTCCCTCCCTCTAACTCGAGGTGTCAAGTGCCCAGGCCGATGCAGAACCGCACCCCGCATGCGGAAATTCCTGCCTCACGTTTTTGCCTTGACTAAATCGCTCCATATTTACTTCCTTCATTGAACTCCCCCCAACCCTCCCTCCCTCTAACTTGAGGTGTCAAGTGCCCAGGCAGATGCAGAACCGCGCCCCGCATGCGGAAATTCCTGCCTCACGTTTTTGCCTTGACTAAATCGCTCCATATTTACTTCCTTCTGAGGAGTCGGTCGATCCTCTTTGGTCACTCCTAATTATCCTCTTATTATATATTTGCTTTCGTGAGAGACTAGGCTTAGTTCTTATTGTTTTCTATTAGGATAATCGTGGTGCCCAGGATTTACCGTCTAGGGTTGTCTCCGATGATGTGTGGTACTCTGACAGTGTCTCATCCAAGGAGATGATTATCCTCGACTTTCTCACCCCTCCATTGTCGCCATTACCATATGAGTTGCAACCACACAAAAAACAACCCCTTCGATGTTTTCTTGTAGCCTCTAGTCTCCCAGCCTCTTCCCCCTTTCCTTCTTGCACTGCAACCACTTAGGACAACCAAGGAACATCGCCTTCTTGCTGTTTCACCGCTATGCACTCCAACTCCTCGCTACCACCATCTAGGACAACATCTATACTTGTTGTCCCTGCAATTTTTCCCCACCCATCACTGCTATCAACATTCCTTTGTTGTCGTCACACCCACACCCGCCAGCCATTGAGATTTTAATATTCGACCTCCACCATCCTTGGGATACACTTTAGGGGTGTTTTCTTATGCTTGTTGTTGCGTTTCACTTTCAAGTGTGTTGGTTGTAACTGCTTATTGGTTTTTTCATTAATAATATATGTTTGTCTATTGCTATTTAGGTTAACTCCGGTATCATTTGGTAGCAGAGGTAGCCTAACATTGGTCCTATTCTAGGTTTCCTAGAATCCACCACTGTCCCACCCTCTCTTCACCCAAAATTTTTCTTTCCTACTCTACATCACCCCTACTTAACTTCTTCCACTTACCCAAACCCAAACTAATCATGCCATTGAACAGGCAATTGTCAGTACTTGATTAGGATTTCTCATCCAAAACATTCATTTTGCCTACATAAATTTGAAATTGTGGCTAGTTATTAATTTCTCTTATTGCCAATATATGTAGCGAAAATCAACAATCTCACTGGCTCAAATAAATCATGCCAACTAGTTTATTAAGCTATTGGTTCTTAAGCCTTTAAAAATTTCTATACTTTTAGTACAAATTTTTCAAATAAAATATATTCGAAGAAGACTTGAATTTGTATTTGCAAGGGATGATTGTGAGAAGCGAAGTTATAAATCAAAATATGCTAGAAATCTAACTTCCATAAAATTTTTAACTTTAGTTTTAATTAAAATCAACAAATTAACTAAATTTTGTATTCTATCAAACCTTAAATACCAAGTACTCATTTGAAGTCAAATGTCAAGGCAGAGGTGTTGTTAAACCTCTCTTATATCAAATGATAGAAAAACTCAATTTGATTCTTAGAAGTATTTCAAACATAGAATCAATTAAATAATAGTTCCTTTGGGATTTTATCTATTCCTCGAATGATTTTGTTGCTATTTTGTGCTTTTAGGAAACAGCGATATGTCTATGGTCTCATTCTTGGCAATATTGCCAAGGGGAAGGGCGTTGTAAAGTTTGATTTGCTTGCTGAGCCTAAAGCTGGGAAAAGAGAGCTTGAGGTTGGTGGAAATGTGCTAGGCATTTTTGACTTGGGACCAGGAAAGTTTGGATCAGAGGCAGTTTTTGTGCCTCGTGAAGCTGGGACCACAATTGAGGAGGATGATGGCTACTTGATGTTTTTTGTACATGATGAAAACACTGGGTACTCCCTCTCCCTCTCCCTCTCCTCCCTCCCTCTCCCTCTCCCTCTCCCTCTCCTTCCCTACTTCCCTAGATTTTGAATTATCAACAGGAGCTGTAAGATTGATGCAATATAAACTTAAGGTTGATATTGTTAGACTTTTGCTTTTCACTGCAGTGCCTAGATCGCAATTCAATCCCTCATGGGAAATCGGTCTTTTTTTATTTGCCTTATTTTATGGTAGCCAGAGACAAATATTACCTTTTCTTCTATGATTAAACAATGCAGGGAATCTAAAGTCAATGTAATTGATGCAAAGACGATGTCTCCTAAACCTGTGGCAGTTGTGGACTTGCCCTCCAGAGTGCCTTACGGATTTCATGCGTTCTTCGTCAACGAGGTGAGTGAATATAGTTCACATTGCTTATTCTTACATATTTACATGAATACCACACAATTATTACGTATTTACATGTCTAATGCCCAAACTTGCATTTTTACATGCATGTCTCAAATCGTTATCATTACTTAAAAAATGTGACTGTTTTTAAAGTAGAATACTGTTATTTTGACTCCCAATTAATGAACTAAGGTAAAAGGGCACTTTTGTAATGTGATACCGCTCCCCTACCACATCTCACCTACCGCTCACCTACCACCCACCTACCTCCCACCTACCACTCTTGCTTCTATAAATAGAGAGGGTATGAGGCTTAGGAGAGCAAGGGAAGAGATCTTAAGGGTGTGAGGCTTAGGAGAGGAAAGGGAGAAGATATCTTATGCTACCACAAAGGAGGAGTGAATAGCTATAGAGTTAGAGAGGAGGAGAGCATCTTGAGGCCTTGTATCAAGGTGTCGCTTGAGAGGGAGGTCGTAGAAGGAAGATGAGGGCTCATCTCTATGTATAAGCTATGTATTCTCCATTTCTTTTGCCTTAGTGAAATATTTGATTGATTCCGTGTTTGCTTGTGTTCTTTGTGTTTCATTTGTATGCCAGGAAGTACATATCTCACAACAGTTGGCGCCGTCTGTGGGAAGATCCATACTTCTTGGCTAGAGGTGTTCGCGGCCAGCGACGAAGAAGAGGAGTTTGGCATTCGTTCGACATTCACGAACAGAGGAACAAGCGGATCGCGTCACAGGCAGCCGAATCACGACAGATTCGGTGAGCAGTGGAAGCTTTGATCAACTGGATTAGCACCGCAGGTTGTGCGGTTCGGCGAGACGGAGGAGGAATTGTCCGCGAAAGAGCAGAGGAAGGCAGGTAGTTCGGTCCGTGAAGGGGCAGATCTCGCAAAGGAGGAGAATTTCCTTGACAGCTAGCACACGTCGCGACAGAAGCACGCTGCGACAGCTCTCGGAATTCAGTAGGTGCTCAGCAGAGCGGATTTCAGACGTTAGTGGGGATCAAGCCACAATAATGGGTTCCGCCAAATTCGACATCGAGAAATTCAACGGGAATAATGATTTTGGTCTATGGAGAGTAAAGATGAGAGCTCTATTGGTTCAGTAGGGTGTTGCAGAAGCCTTGCAAGGGTCGGCGACATTGCCGGCCAACATGACCGAGAAGGAGAAGATCGTCATACTGGACAAGGCCCACAGTTTGATAATCCTGAGCTTGGGCGACAAAAATCTGAGGGAGGTGTTGAGGGAGACAACGGCTCAAGCACCTTGGGCCAAACTCGAGGTACTCTACCTGACAAAGTCTCTGGCTAATAGGCTCTTTCTGAAGCAGCGCCTATACTCCTTCAAAATGCATGAAGACAAAT
>NW_018164700.1:1499317-1500973 GCF_001263595.1 Phalaenopsis equestris | reverse complement strand
GTGCTCCTTCCACATGTGTCCTCACAAATACTGGTTCGAGTCACTGCAGCTGGAGAACGGTGGGTCTGTTCTACTAGGTGATAACAAAGCTTGCAGGGTAGTCGGCAGCGGGACAATCAGAATCAAGATGTTCGACGGAGCTGAAAGGATACTGCAGCACGTCAGGTATGTCCCGGAACTCAAAAGAAATCTGATCTCTCTAGGTACACTGGAGTCAAGTGGATACTCAGTCAAGGCAGAGAATGACTGCATCAGAGTATCCAAAGGTTCTCTTATAGTCATGAAAGGAGTCAGAAAGAATGGACTATACTCACTAGTTGGAAGAACCGTGATCGGCAACTTCTCAAATGCAGTTCAATCAGAACCTGACAAGACCAGACTATGGCGCATGAGACTGGGGCATGTAAGTGAAAGAGGCTTACAAGAACTGTCCAAGCAGAGTCTGTTATGTGGAGATCGAGTCAGCAAATTGGAATTCTGTAAACAATGAGTTTTAGGGAAGGCCACCATGGTGAAGTTCTCTACCGGAACTCACTCATCAAAGAAACCCCTTGACTATGTTCACAGCGATCTATGGGGGCCAGCCAGAACTCAGAAACATGGAGGAGGGAGATACTTCATGTCCATCATAGATGGCTACACTAGGAAGGTATGGGTTTTCTTTCTTAAATCAAAGGATGAAGCTTTTCAAAGGTTCAGGGACTGACTAACTGTCACAGAAAATAAGATGGAAATCAAGCTGTAGCACTTGAGAACTGGCAATGACTTAGGGTACTGTTCAGAGCAGTTTGAGAAGCTGTGCAGGAGGAATGACATCACAAGGCACAAGACAGTCCGGAACACTCCTCAATAGAATGGCCTGACTGAGAGGATGAACAGGACTCTCCTAGAGAGAGTGAGGTGCATGCTGCTAAATGCAGGTCTACCCAAAAGTTTCTGGGGTGAAGCCGTGTCAACCGCTTGCTACCTTATCAACAGATGCCCATCAACTGCTATCGATATGAAGACACCTTCGGATATGTGGTACGGGAAACCAGGTAACTATGATAATCTCAAAGTTTTTGGATGTGCTGCATATGCTCATGTTGGACAGGATAAGCTGGAAGCAAGGGCCCTGAAGTGCATTTTCATTGGATACCCACCTAGAACCAAGAGCTACAAACTCTGGTGCTTAGATCAACAGAAATGGATCATCAGTAGAGATGTGACATTCGATGTGTCCAAAATGGCGAATCTGTATAGCCATGCTGCCAAAAACATCATCACCAAGGAGGATTTTTCAATTGAGGTGGAGCTGCAACAACAACGAACTTTGACAGATCAAAGGACTGTTGTGAACGATCAGGATGAAGTGGCAGAGGAGCAGCAAGTGATTGAGCCAGAAAGAAGACCTGATGACTACAGCTTGGTAAGGGACAAACAAAGAAGAAATATCAGACCGCCAGAGAGATACGACCATGCAGATATAATCTCATATGCTTTAAGTGTTGCCGAAGAGATAGAAGAAGCAGAACCGAGCAACTACAAGGAAGCCCTAAAGAGCAAGGAAAGACTCAGGTGGGAAGAGGCAATGAATGAGGAAATGGCTTCTCTGATGAAGAACAAAACCTGGGAACTTGTAGATCGACCAAAGAACAAACGAGTGGTTGGTTGCAA
>NW_018164700.1:1468980-1499104 GCF_001263595.1 Phalaenopsis equestris | reverse complement strand
CAGATGGGTACTGCACACCTGAGACAAATGACAAAGTTTGCTTGCTGAAGAAAGCTTTGTATGGACTGAAACAAAGCCTCAGGCAATGGTACAAACGATTTGATGAGTTCATGCTAAAGATCGGATTTGTCAGATGCAGCTACGACAGTTGCATGTACATGAAGTGGCAAGACGGTGAAATAAGTACCTACTTGCTTCTTTATGTGGATGATATGTTAGTAACCAGCAAAAGTAGGGAGGAAATCCAGAAGATCAAAGGTATGCTCAATTCTGAATTTGACATGAAGGACCTAGGACCTGCTACAAAGATCCTAGGGATGGAGATTACTAGAGATAGGAACAATGACACATTATTCTTGTCTCAGAAGTCATATATTCAGAAGGTTCTTGCAAGGTTCAACATGTGTGAGGCTAAACAGGTTGCAACACCTATTGGCCAACACTTCAGATTGACAAACTCTCAAACACCAGAGACTGAGGATGAGAAAAGGTACATGGAGGGTGTCCCTTATGCCAACGGGGTTGGTAGCATCATGTATGGGATGATCTACAACTACGCCGTCAGCATTGTAAGCAAGTTCATGGCAAACCCAGGACAGGCTCACTGGGAAGCACTAAAATGGATCCTGAGGTACCTGAGAGGCACTACAGACCCGGGTATACTCTTTAAAAGGCAGGAAGACAAAGAAGAAAAGGTAGTTGGTTACGTTTCCGATTATGTAGGAAGCATTGACACCAGGAAGTCACTGATCGGATTCATTTTCACTGTCTTCGGTATGACAGTCAGTTGGAAGTCTAACCTCCAATCTGTTGTGGCCCTCTCGACAACAGAGGCCGAATACATTGCTGTGACTGAAACAATCAAGGAAGCTATGTGGCTAAAGGGCATGACTGAGGAGCTCGGGATACATCAGAAGGTGATAACTGTGTTTTGCGACAACGGCAGTCATTTGGAAGTCTAACCTCCAATCCGCTGTGGCTCTCTCGACAACAGAGGCCGAATACATTGTTGTGACTGAAACAATCAAGGAAGCTATGTGGCTAAAGGGCATGGCTGAGGAGCTCGGGATACATCAGAAGGTGATAACTGTGTTTTGCGACAACCAAAACACCATTCACCTAACTAGAAATCTTGTATTTCATGAAAGATCCAAGCATATAGATATAAAACTTCATTTTGTGAGGGATGTCGTCGCCAAGGGTTCAATAGTAGTGGAGAAGATACCTACTGAAGAAAATCCTGCTGATATGCTCACCAAGGTGCTACCGACAGCTGAGTTCAGACACTGTCTGGACTTAGTAAAATTCACCAAGGGCTGAGGGCCTCTTAGGGGCCAGGTAGAGGAAATCCTTACTTCGAAGCTTCTCAATTGAGGGTCAAGGTGGAGAATTGTTATTTTGACCCCCAATTTATGAACTAAGGTAAAATGACACTTTTGTAATGTGGTACCTCTCACCTACCTCCCACCTACCACTCTCTTGCTTCTATAAATAGGGTGTGAGGCTTAGGAGAGCAAGCAGGGAAGAGCTCTTAAGCTGCCACAAAGGAGAGAATAACTAGAGAGCTAGAGAGGAGGAGAGCATCTTAAGGCCTTGTATCAAGGTGTCGCTTGAGAGGGAGACCATAGAAGGAAGATGAGGGCTCATCTCTATGTATAAGCTATGTATTCTCCATTTCTTTTGCCTTAGTGAACTATTTGATTGATTTCCTCCCGTGGACGTAGATCCAGTTGGATCGAACCATGTAAATAATCTGTGTTTGCTTGTGTTCTTTCTGTTTCATTTCTATGCCAGGAAGTACATATCTCACAACAAATACAACTTTGTCATGCATAGGTTCATGCAACCAAAGGGTTATAAATGTAACTATCAAACTTTAGGTGTTAGATATGAAAATATGTAAAAATTCTGTGGTCTGTGTGTTAATTCCCACTGCCCGGATGCTTTTGTATTTAAAGCAAGGTATAGGAAGTCTATATCTGAACTGCGAAGCACATATTTTGTTCAGGATGTTATGGGGGCATAAATAAAGCAATCTTATTTTGTTATCAATATTTGAGTTATTTTATACCCTCTAGATTTCATTATTTTATTCGGATTATTCTACTTAACGTCATTAAATTTGTCAAAAATTCTGACAGCAATTTCTTCACATAGTGTATTTCACCTTTTAAAAGTTAATATAGATGTATTTTCGGTGATATCAAAGATTTAGGTAATATAAATGTAAAAAAAAAGTTAATTATAGGTGTTATATATGTAAACACATAGGAATTGGGTGGTATTTATGTCAATTCCCCCTTTTTTTTGGTTTATTTTAAGTATTTCCTGGCTAAACTTCATTTCATTCATTCCATGTCTTTATCAGTGCTGAACGTTCTTTGCTAAATGACATTTGACAGGAACAAATTCAGCAGCAACAAGCATAAATGTGATAAAAGTGACCTTGAAAATTTACATCCCGGAGGCTCAGATTTCTGTTGAAAACATATCCCATAAAAACCCCCTATAAATTTGAATTTGCAGTCCCTATAAATTATAAATTGCTTATTTATATCTATCTGCATTTTATGTAAAAACTATACTGTATCTGTGCAGAAATGTTTTGCTTGTAAAACAATTACCCCTTGGATGATGATTGTTTTACATTATGTATTATATTGTATGCACTCCAATGTTCCCATTTCACATAAGATTTGAATGACTCTTTAGAATATATATATGCTAGAACTACTTAAAATTTCTTATAACTTGTATGATGGAGTCATAATTGTTGGTAAGGTCTATGTTGAGATAGAAAAAGGACTAGCCATACAATTACATGACCTTCACAATTAGTAATATCTTATATATTATTTAATAAATTTTATTATAATTCTTCGGGTAATATATGAGCTTTGTATTTAGCCTAATTTCGTCACTTCTTAACTATTAAACTATGACAAAGAATTATTTTAGCCCTTCATATAGTGGAATGGATTGGCCTCTAGTTGATTGTGCTTTCGTCGCTCACTCGATTATAGTTGTAATGGTGATATGTTGGGAAATAGTATGTAACTCAAATAAGTTCGTTATAAAAACAATAGTAAAAATATTATAAAATTATCTTTGAGGTATATTCGAGTCATAAATGAATAAATCAAGTCATTTTCGAAGCATCTTTAAACCCGGATCAAATCATCTTCAAATCATGATAAAGCAAGCTTAAATTAATGATTGAATGACAGTCAAATAAAGACTAAATAAGGACCAAATATTATTTGAGGCAACTTTAAAAAATGATTGGTTGATCGTTGAACAATGATCAAATCATTTTCGAACAATGATTGAACAATCGTCAAATGATGATCAAATCATGATCCGATAAGGATTACATATTCTTGAAGTATCATTGAATGATAATTGAACAATCAAATCATTTTTCAATAATTTTTGAACTACAATTGAACCTTCTTTGAATAAAATCATACAATGATAAACTATCTTTGAGGTGTATTTGAATCATTATGTAATAGAGATTAAATTATTTTCAAAGTAACTTTAAAACTTGATGGAATAAAGATAAAATTATCTTAAGATTGAATAAGCATAAATCAACAAAAATGGAATCATTTGAAAATAAT
This sequence comes from Phalaenopsis equestris, assembly GCF_001263595.1. Classification (NCBI taxonomy): domain Eukaryota; kingdom Viridiplantae; phylum Streptophyta; class Magnoliopsida; order Asparagales; family Orchidaceae; genus Phalaenopsis; species Phalaenopsis equestris. The sequence continues at coordinate 1,495,481 of NW_018164700.1, read as the reverse complement.
GATTGAACAATCCTAAAAATGAACATTAGGCCTAGTTACTATTAGGTGGCCTAATGCTCAGCTTCTTCTTCCACTCCCTTTTTTCTCTACTTCCTACTCTCACTTCGCCTTAACTGCGATCGATCGTACTTCTCCTCTGCGCGGTTGAGCCCCCATGGCTCCTATCCCTCTCCTCATCTTCATCCCCCTCCTCCTCTCTCCCTCCCCCGTATCCGCTTGGAAGAAAGACGAGTTCCGCAACTGCAACCAAACACCCTTTTGCAAGCGCGCTCGCTCCCGCACTCCTCACTCTCTCCCCCGTCTCATCGTCTCCGATCCCTCAATTTCCGAGGGTCACCTCACTGCCCACCTCCTACCTTCCATCCCCTCCGCCGAAGATGTTTCCGCCGGTGATCTCCCTCGCCCTCTCCTCCTCCGCCTCTCGGTCTACCAGAACGGTATTCTACGCCTCAAGATCGACGAAGACTACTCTGCTCCCTCCGCTCCTTCGAAACAACGGTTCGAGGTTCCCGATGTCGTGCTCACCGACTTCGAAGACCGCCGCCTATGGCTCCCCCGGGTATCTTCCTCTGAGGACGGCTCGATTTCTTCCCTTTATTTGTCGGACGAGTTTGAGGCGGTGTTACGGCATGATCCTTTTGAGATCCAGGTCCGACGGAAAGGATCCAATATTCCAATAATATCGTTAAACTCATACGGGCTATTCGAATTCGAGCAGCTCCGGGAGAAGAAAGAGGGAGAGGATTGGGAGGAACGATTTCGAGGACATACCGATACTAGGCCGCATGGTCCTCAGTCGATAAGCTTTGATGTTTCGTTTCATGGGGCAGACTTTGTGTATGGAATCCCTGAGCACGCCTCTACTTCGTTGGCCCTTCGTGCTACTAGAGGACCTGGTGTGGAGCATTCTGAACCCTATAGGCTTTTTAATCTTGATGTTTTCGAGTATCTACATGATTCACCTTTTGGGATATACGGGTCCATCCCATTCATGCTCTCGCATGGGCTGAAGGGGTCCTCTGGATTCTTTTGGCTTAATGCCGCTGAGATGCAGATTGATGTGCTTGCCCCTGGATGGGATGATTCGGCTGCTCCAGAGAAGGGTAGGATTGACTCTTTTTGGATGAGTGAGGCAGGGATTGTGGATGCTTTCTTCTTTGTAGGCCCGGGGCCTAAGGATGTTCTTCAACAATATGCCAGTGTGACTGGAACTCTGGCAATGCCGCAGGAGTTTGCCATCGCTTACCACCAATGTAGATGGAATTACAGAGACGAGGATGATGTTGCTGCTGTTGATGCTGGTTTTGATGAGCATGACATACCTTATGATGTACTGTGGCTTGACATTGAGCACACTGATGGGAAAAGGTATTTCACTTGGGATAGAGTTTTGTTCCCTAATCCAGAGGAGATGCAGAAGAAATTGGCAGCAAAAGGGAGGCATATGGTTACTATTGTAGACCCTCACATCAAGAGAGATGATTCCTACTATGTGCATAAGGAGGCTACAGATAAGGGTTATTATGTGAAGGATGCAACAGGGAAGGACTTTGATGGCTGGTGCTGGTCAGGTTCGTCATCATACCCAGATACAATTAACCCGGACGTTCGGGAGTGGTGGGCTGAGAAATTCTCATTCAAGAACTATAGGGGTTCAACACCGTCTTTGTATATATGGAATGACATGAACGAGCCTTCAGTCTTCAACGGCCCTGAGGTAAGTTTCTTTCATAATACCTATCAGAATCAGTGAATGACCTATAAGGATCTTCCTTTATAGTGATTTTGAAACTTTAGAATAATTTTTTTTTGAGGATAATTGGCCAACTTCTAATAAGTTGATTGCCCAACAAATCATTGTCATATGTCGATCGTGTGGGATTGAATTTTATCTACCTATATGGTGGTGCAACTTTCATGCTTTGTTTGATGTGCCCTAAGCACATAAGTTCTGAGTTTTGTCAAATCATTCATCTTAGTGCTCTTAGTTTATCTTATTTAGAGATCAATGACTTTTTTTTGAATTACCACAGTTTTAAAACTTAAAAGGCGTCCGATGAGTGAATAAAGAGTATTTTGATCCTTATTTTTAAGAGTAAAAGTAATGCATAAGAGTGTGAGCTATAAAGGAATTAAGTTAGTGTGTTATACATTAAAATTATGAGAGAGAGTAATTGAACATAGGTTAAGACGTGATAGAAATATTTCTTAAAATCAATTTGGATTTGTGTTGGGTAAACTACCATGGAAGTTATAGATTTATTCATAGGTTTGATGGATAAGTATAGAGAGCTTTTACTTGTGCTAGAATAGAAAGGTGTTGATATGATTTATATTCAAGTTATTAAAGATATGCATACTAGAGCTGAGTAATTGAACATAGGTTAAGGCGTGATAGAAATATTTCTCAAAATCAGTTTGGATTTGTGTTGGGCAAGTCTACCAAGGAAGTTATAGATTTATTGAGAGGTTTGATGGAGAAATATAGAGAGCTTTTACTTGTGCTAGAACAAAAAGGTGTTGATATGAAAGGTGTTGGTATGATTTATATTGAAGTTATTAAAGACATGCATACTAGAGCTGTTATTGATGGTTGAAGTGGAGGAATGTATCGTGCTTATTGTGTGATAGAAAATTATCGCTTAGACTCGAATGAAATTTTTATAATCTGGTGGTGAAACATGTAATGCTTTATGACGCAAAATGTTGGCCTATAAAAGAGAAACATAAAATTAAGGGTTGCTGAGATTTGAATGCTGGTGGATGAGTGGCTTTATACTTGGAGACAAAATGCAAAATGAATATATTCATGAAAGGGTTGGTTTAGCTTTAGTGGTAGACGTAGCTTTAGTGGTACACAAGATTAGAGAGAGATGTCTTAGATGGTTGGGTCTTAGCTTTAGTGGTAGACAAGATTAGAGAGATAGACAAGATTAGAGAGAGATGTCTTAGATGGTTGGGTCACATCAAACATCAATTATCCGGTTACCCATTTAGGAGTTAGATATTTAGATTCGACTTATGTTAAGATAGGTAGAGGTAGACCTAAAAAAACTTGAGATTATATAAAATTGATCTTAATTTATTAGAATTAAATAAAAATATAACACTCAAAAGGGCACATTGGAGAAAAATGATTCATGTGGCCGACCCCACTTAGTGGGATAAATGCTTGTTGTTGCTCTTGTAGATCTTTTCATTGTTTCTACTAGGAGGCTATCTATATGATTTTTTTAGTGTCCTTTTTTTTTTTTTTTTTTTTTTTTTTTTTTTTTGGGATTCATTTAATATTTCTTATGGCTTCATTTTTTTGTAGTTCATATACATATGTGCCTGTAATATGAGGAACCTTAAAATTTTGTCACATATTCTACATGAATGTAAAGGGTTGGAGTAGCTCCAGTGGTAGACAATATTAGTGAGAGTCAGCTTAGTTGGTTTGGTCACATTAAACATTGACCATCCGGTGACCCTAGTAAGAGAGTGGATGTTTTAGATTTGACTTATGTTAAGAAAGGTAGAGGTAGACCTAATAAGACTTGGGCATGTTGTATAAAAAATTATCTCAATTATTAGAATATAAAAAATTATCTCAATTATTAGAATTAAATATGACAATCAAAAGGACACAATGGAGAAAAAGGACTCATGTAGCCAACCCTACTTAGTGGGATAAAGGTTTGTTGTTGTTGTTGTTATTTTCTACATGAATCTAAAGCCTTGTATTCATTGGAAGAAGTGCAAATATGAGTAACCTTATTTCTTTAATTAGATATCAATGCCAAGAGATGCTTTACATTTTGGAGGAGTTGAGCACCGGGAATTGCATAATGTCTATGGGTACTACTTTCTTATGGCCACAGCTGATGGACTATTGAAGCGAGGCAATGGAAAGGATCGCACTTTTGTTTTATCTCGAGCTTTTTTTGCTGGGAGCCAACGGCATGGCGCTATCTGGACAGGAGATAATTCTGCTGACTGGGATCATCTAAGATCTTCAGTTCCAATGATTTTGACCCTGGGGCTTACTGGAATGTCATTCTCAGGTAACAAGGCGTTGGCAATCATTGATTGTCATACAATTTTTCTATTATGGTTTTGGTTGATAAAATTATATTTTGCTGTTATGTAGGTGCGGATGTTGGTGGGTTTTTTGGCAACCCCGAACCTGAGCTGTTGGTGCGTTGGTACCAGCTGGGTGCTTACTATCCTTTTTTTAGAGCTCATGCGCATCATGACACCAAGAGAAGGGAACCTTGGCTTTTTGGGTAATGTTATGCCCTTTATCTAATTTTCATTGTACAATTTATACAAGGAGGATTTTTTTTGGCTGTTGTGCTATTTCTTCATTGTGATGCAGAACTGATCCTTGGGTTTCTTAGGTGCACGATTTATCCTGTTATTGAGGAGGATGTGCATTTTACTTGTTCTTCTACTTATGATAGTCTTACAACAAAAAATCTAGTGACTAGATGCGTCCTCATCTTTTGTTTGTTAGCATTCAGGAGCTGCGACTGGTAGAACAAGCATATAAGCATGGGTATCATAGATTAATTAGAGTATCAATTCATCAGAGCTTCACAAAAGCATTTGCATTTGCTATCTTACAGTAAAAAAATGAAAAATAAAATAAAATCACTCTTGGGCACAAAAATAAAATTGTTTATTTCAAACCAAACCCAGACAAAAAATAATTAAGAAAGAACCGCTGCCAGGCTCAGACTAAGGCTCTACAAATATCGTGGAATGTGACCCTGATGCACCTAAGTCAAATATCCTTGTAGAAAGATTCGCTTCCAACATGTCTAGGTGGTTTTTGAATCTTGCCCAGCCGCTTTGATGTTGTTTAGATTTGCTTCCAACATGTCTAGGTGGCTTTTGAATCTTGCCCAGCCGCTTTGATGTTGTTTCTCACCTTTTTTTTCTTCTTACCGTAGCATGTATTTTTTTCATTGTATTGCTATTATTCAGTGGTATTCATTTTTTTGAAACAGACATGCTTTGATGCCAGAATTTTTTCTTTTAAGGAACTTTCATCCCTGTACCATGTTACTATCTGCGGCTTGCGTAAGCCATGCTCTTCATCTTTTTTAACCTCGAGAATATTTAGAGACATTTTTGTATATGTTAAATGTCATGATCCTTTAGCCTTAGATGAATTTTGTATAATTTTGGATTTTTACTCTGAACGTTGACGAAGGCTCTCACAGAATTTTGCATACGCTTGAGAGAGTAAATACTAAGAGGTCATTTGTTGTTTGCTTAGTGCTACGCCCTCCCAGCCCTTACACGTGCCGGTCCACCCTGGACTGGCTGGAAATAGTGGAAGCGGCCCACAGGCGGGCTGGTCTTGGCGACGGGAAGAAAGGGAGCGGACAGAGGTAGCCGCAGAAGAGGGAAAGGAAAGGGTGGGGTCCACGAGTGCCATAATCACCTATGCAAAGAGGATAAATTAAAGGAGTTCGGAGGAAAAGTTAGGAGGGAAAGTTTTTGAAATGTTGTGAGGGGATTCTATTAGAAGGGGAACCTAGGGTTTGCTTTCTTTTATGCTTGTTTTTGTTTGACTGTTGTTTTCTTTCTTCGTGTGGTGTTCCTAGAGACGTATAGGGTGTGGGAGAAACGATCTACCTCTCGAAAAGTAGATCAACATTGTATCTTGCTTGTTTTCCCTTGATTTTCGTAAGAGTTGTTTGCTGATTTTGGTATCAAGGCGTATTAAATAGGTATCAAAGCATAGATATTGGTGGGATGGCAGCAAAAATAGTTGATATACTAGAAGAAGAGGTAGAGCAAATTCAATCGAGAATGGAAGAAACATTTGCTACCATGGAGGATATATTTTCTTCTATTGAAAGTTGAATGAATGATGGATTTGTAGGCTTAGAAGAAATGTGGGAGATGATGAAAAAGCTCATGGTGATGCAATTCAAGGTTGTGCCGACTACTCCAGTTACAAACCCTAACCAAGGGTTGATCAAGAAATCCTTGATCAGATCAAAAGGAAAGGAGATCGAGCGAGAAAACAACGATGAAGACATCATCTACCTACAATAGCGCCCCCCTAGGGCTCCAAGAGGATGGGTAGTGGAGACTTCTGATGGAGGGGGATGAGCCCGAACATTGGAGAAGGGATGGTGGAAGGGTCACGAAAGAGTATGATGGAGGAAGGAGGGAATCTGGAGTGGGAAGTGGAGGGTAGGAAGTGACTGCGAACATTGGGAGAGATGAATGTGGATTGGAAGTCCTTGATGATGGAGTTTCAAGTGGAGGGTAGGAAGTGATGCTGAGAGGAGATGCTAGCTTATGCAAAACCATGGTGTCGCTTAAAACCATGGTCGAGTTGATTCAGGGAGCGAGACTAGGTTACATGGTAGAGTTGCAGAGCATTGAGAAGATTTGATATTCAGAGTGGGCACAGTTTTTGGAAGGGGCCCAACAACTTCTGTAATAGTTTACTAATGTCTTCCAGCAGTCAAGTGAGGTACCTCCTCCGAGGGAGCACGAGCACGCTATTACATTGGAGGGTGTTTCTCATCAACGTCAGACCTTATAGGTACCCTCAGATTCAGAATGATGAGATAGAGAAGTGTTTCCCATCAACGTCATACCTTACAGGTACCCTCAGATTCAGAATGATGAGATAGAGAAGTTGATCCGAGAGATGCTCGAGGCTGGGATTATCAGGCCTAGTGTGAGTTTTTTTTTTCCAGTCTTGTCCTGTTGGTGAGAAAAAAGATGGTAATTGGAGATTTTGCGTGAACTGTTGAGCGTTGAACAAGGAGACGGTGTTGGACAAGTTTCCTATTCCTGTGGTTGATGAGTTACTGGATGAACTTTATGGGGCTAGTCATTTTCTCAAAACTTGATCTTAAGTCGGGATATCATTCGATCAGGATGAACCCAGCGGATGTGCACAAGATAGCGTTCAGGATACATGAAGGACATTATGAGTTCATAGTGATGTCGTTTGGCCTCATAACACCCCAGAGACATTTCAGTTCCTCGTGAATAGGGTGTTCCAGCCTTACCTTCGGAAATTTGTCTTGGTCTTCTTTAATGAAATTTTGATCTACAGTTGTACAGAGACAAAGCATGCGGGGCACCTAAGACAGTTTTTTAGATATTGAGGGAACACCAGTTATATGCCAGATATGTTTTTTTGCATAGTTGCAGGTGGAGTACCTAGAGCATGTGGTGTCCAAAACAGGGGTAGCAGTGGATCAGTCCAAGATTGAGGCTATGGTTGATTGTCTCTTACCAATGAGTTTGAATGAGTTGAGAAGATTCTTGGGTCTCACCGGATACTACTGGAAATTTGTGAGAAGATATGACACGATAACACGACCACTAACGGAGCAACTGAAGAAAAATAATTTCAAATGGGGGGAAGCATCAGCACAAGCATTTGAACACATGAAGTGGGCAATGACTAACGTCTCGGTATTAGCATGTCCAGATTTTAGTAAACCCTTCGTGGTGGAGACAGATGTGTCAGGCTACGGATTATGAGCAGGCTCATGCAAGATTAGAGGCCGATTGCCTACTTTAGCCAATTTTTTAAAGCCAGAGCATGCTAAAGATTCAATGTATGAACGGGAATTGATGGCAATTGTCTTGTCCATTTAGAAGTGGCAGCCTTACCTGTTGGGATGACATTTTTTGGTCAGGACAGATTGTAGGAGTTTAAAGTATCTTCTGGAGCAGCGAACGATGACTGAGGATCATCAAAGATGGCTGTCCAAGATTCAGTACAGGCTAGGACTAGAGAACAAGGCAACTAACGCACTATCGAGAAAGCTAAAGGAACCTCAATTACGGCTTTATCAATACCATTGGTCCTAGAATGGGAAGCCTTGAGACATGAGAGAGAAAAGGATGAGGAGTTGAGGAAGGTAAGAGTCGAGTTTTTACAGCATCCAAACAGCCACCCAGTATATGAATTTAGGAGACAACAGTTGCTCCACCAGGGGTGATTCGTGCCACCTAAATCGTCAGAGTATATTGCTATATTATCATAAGTGTTTCAGGGCAGTGCATTCATGGGATATGGTGGCAAAATGCGAAGTATATCAGCAGCACAAGTACTTGACCGTAGCATTAGGAGGGTTATTACAACCATTAGCATCGTCGAGGATGGTTTGGGAAGAAATGATGATGAATTTCATTGAGGGATTGTCACAGTCAGAAGGGTTCGGTGGATTGCTTGAGTAAGTATGCACATTTCACTCTCTTATGGCTTGCTTTCATGACGGTCTCAGTCGCGACGATGTTTATTTGGTAAGTGGTCTGTTTGCACGGAATACCATAATCAATTGTTTCAAATATGGACAACGTGTTTCTCAACCACTTCTGGAAAGAGTTATTCAGGTTGCAAGGGACAGTTCTCAATAGGAGCACTACATAGCATCTCCAGAACGATGGGAAAACGAAGGTGGTCAACATGAGTGTGGAGGGACAACGTGTTTCTCAACCACTTCTGGAAAGTGTTATTCAGGTTGCAAGGGGCAGTTCTCAATAGGAGCACTACATATCATCTCCAGACCGATGGGAAAACGAAGGTGGTCAACATGAGTGTGGAGACATACTTGCGTTGTTTTTCATCTGATACACTAAAGTTATGGGCTAAGTGGATTGCATGGGCTGAATATTGGTATAATTCTTCGTATTACACCGCAGCACAAACAACTCCTTTCAAGATATTGTATGGACGAGATCCGTCTCACTTTATACATTATGGGCATAACACTACACCAGTATCCAACGTTCATCAGTACTTGGAGGAGATGGACAAGATACTAGCAGAGCTCAGGAGGATCTTTTTAGGGCTAGGGGTGTAAACGAGCCGAACACGAGCGAAAACGGCTCTTCGTTCCGGAAAAAAACGGCTCTTCGTTCGTGAACAGCTCGTGTTCGGCTCGCTAAGCAAGAAACAAACACAAATAGTAACTTCACTAACAATTTCGAACACGAGTTTGTTTCAAACAAACCGAACACGAACGCAAGCTTTGTTCGTTTGTGTTTGGTTCGTTGAAGACATTGGCCAGGAGGAGGATTGAGAAACTGTCATTGAGATACTTTGGCCCTTATGAAGTGATGACACGCATCGGAGCAGTGGCCTACCATTTGAGGTTGCCACCATCATCCGCACTACACCTGGTTTTCCATGTATCACGGTTGAGACGTGCGATTGGAGATCATATATCCTCGCCTACACCACCACCGACGCTGACAGAAGACTTGGAGGTGATTTTGGAACTGTTAGAGATCGAAGGAGTTTGCCGAGAAGTAAGGTGAGCAAATGAGGTATTGGTAAAATGGAAGGGACTGTCAGACTATGGGCAACGTGGGAGCCTTATGAGGTGATCCACAAGCAATTTTCATCCTTTCACCTTGAGGAAAATGTACTTTTTGTTGAGGGGAGTAATGTTACGCCCTCCGAGCTCTTACACGTGATGGTCTACCCTGGATTGATTGGAAGCAATGGAACCGGGCCCACAGGCAGACCGGTCTTGGCGATGGGAAGAAGGGGAGCAGACAAAGGAAGTTGCATAAGAGGGAAATGAAAGGGAGGAGTCCATGAGGGCCATAATCACCTATGCAAGGAGGAGAAATCAAAGAAGTTTGGAGGGAAAGTTAGGAGGGAAAGTTTTTGAAATGCTTTGAAGGGATTCTATTCGAGGGGAACCTAGGGTGTGAGAGGGTGTGAGAGGACGATCTACCTCTCAAAAAGTAGATCAAACTTGTCTCTTGCATGTTTTTGTTTGGCTGCTATTTTCTTTCTTCGTGTGGTGTTCCTAATGACGTCTAGGGTGTGAGAGGACGATCTACCTCTCAAAAAGTAGATCAAACTTGTCTCTTGCTTGTTTTCCTTTGATTTTTGTAAGAGTAGCCCTTGTTTGTGGTTCTTCCACCTATCTATTGCCGTTTCGTTGTGTTTTGTTCACTGATTTTGGTATTAAAGCATATCACTTGGGTGATATGCTTGGGCCTATGAATAATGGATGTGTTGCATGGGCTTGATGCTAGCAAAATTGGAAGCAGGAAAGAGCGAAATGAAGTTCCCGGACATCTTCTCCAAGAGAACTGGCAAAGTTTGAGGTTTAAGCTTCATATATTTTTTTACTCACTAGTTTCAAAATTCTTCATTTAGATTAAGAATAAAATGAAGGGAAAAAAAAACTTTTAAATGTATTATGATGTTTTGTTATTTATATATGTGCTTAAACATTTGAGAGTACAATTGCCAGGTACTTCAAAATACATATGAAAGGTCAATTAAGAATGTAAAATTAGAATTGCAAATAGTCTATTTTTGTAAGGGGCTTGCGACAGGTATTTTTATATTAGGAGGATCTCCATTTGTTTTCTAGCGTTTATTTTCCTCAATTTGGATTATAGGATTATTTAAAAAAAAATCAATTTTGAAAGTGATGGACATACTAATATATCACATATTCGATGCAGCTGTGATAATAGTTAGTGGTAGCTTTAATAGGCTTGAAAGTTCTAGTATGATGAGTCATGAGATGAATTACAGTGGATATGAATTCAGAGATAAAAATGGAATGTTTTAAATTTTATTTGAATGTGTACATGACCTAGTAGTGTCGAGCAAATATTTTTAAGAAGTGAGAAGTGGTCTTATTTATTTTTAAAAAGGGAGCCTCTGAATCATAAATTATATTCTTTTTTACTTGTAGGGAAGAAAAATATTCTCTCAAAGATTATACATTGATTAATGGAGAAAATTTCAATCACACAATATGGAATAATAGTTATGTATATGTATCTTAGAATGACAAAATGATCAACCGCAATAATTGACTAAATCAAGATAGCGGAATTCAAAAGATGAGTGCTCATCCTCTAGGAGGGGTTGTTAAGCAAGGTAAATTGAATTATATAATTGAGCCAACTTAGTGCATGATAAGTTGGCTAGTAATTAAAAATATTATTGTAGAAGTTTTTGAAGGGTCAAGAAATAGATTATGGAGAATTTGTGCTTAATCGAGTAATTACAAAAGGTTATATAAAAAATAAATATTAAGCCGATAGTATTGAATTTATAATGATTTTAATTGCACCAAACTCGTGTAAAAGGTTGTGAGTAAACTATCAGCTATCAATTTTGATGATTTGTTAAACTTTTAGGGCTAGAGATATTGAGATGTAGAGGCTTTAATAAAGTTAAGTAGTGTATTAAAAGTGATAATAATATGATCTTAGTTAAAGATGAATGCATCAAGTAAAAGTTAAAATCTTACTTTGAAAAATTGAGTGAGTTTTAAAAAAGGTTTTTTTTTTTTTTAATTTATTGGAAGGGCATAATGGATAGAACATAGAGTTATATTATAGATTAATTTAAATATAAAAAGAAGTCAACTTTAAAAAAGAATTTTAAGGTTAAATATTTAGACCTATATGAGATACCTGTTGGGGTTTTTAAGCTATGGGTTTTAAACAAAATTTTGAAGTCTAAGAGGATGCTAAATAATTTGAGAAAGATTTTATTTTCATTATTCATTGAAAAAGAAGATGTTTGTGATTAGGGTATTTGTAGGGGATACAAATTTCAAAATAATTTAGTGAAGTTCATAAAGGGAATAATGGAATAGGATCTTAAAAGCATTGCTCTGGTTTTAAAGAATCAATATTGTTTATCTTTTATGCCAGAAAGATCAATTATTGATGCATTTTTTTGTTTTTAGGGAATTAATTGAAAGCTGAGAATAACTAAAATATCTTCATTTAATTTTTTTTAAGATGTAGAGGGCATTTGATTGAGTATCATGTGAATTAATTTGGTATGCACTAAGAAGAAATGTATTTTAAAGTTATATTAACATTATTAGCAATGCACACTATCGAGCATTGATTAGTATTTGAATGATTATGGAGCGACCAAGGATTCTCAAGGATTCTCACAGTCATAACTTTTTTATATCATGTATTAACATTAAGTTTTTATTTTTTATTGGTTATGGATATACCTACTTGGAATTTTTTAAATGAGGTATCTTGACTTGTGTTTTTCTTTTTTTTTTTTTTTTTTATGGATATACCTACTTGGAATTTTTTAAATGAGATATCTTGACTTATGTTTTTCTTTCTTTTTTTTTTTTTTTTTTTTTTTTTGTTTTTTTACTTTTTACTACTTCTTACTAGTAAGACCTCTCTAATTAGATGAAAAATTAGAAAAAACGGAGAAATTGCTTATAAAATAATGATATTTGGATTAGCATATCAGTTTTGAGTGTAAGATATGCAATTTAAGTGGGTGTGATGTTCCTTATTATAAGCTAATTATATTAAGAGATAAAAGAATATCTGGATGGGATATGCTTGGGTCTATCATTTAAAGTAATTTGAATATAAATGACGATATAACTTTTGGAATTACGGTTAGATATTTTTGATAGAGAATTTCTGTAGGAATATGCTATGATAAGATAATATTGTGGAGACTTAAAGTAAATTTTATTCAAATTACATTCAAGTGTTATTTTGCATGAATTTGGGTATTGTTAACAAGGAAGCATTGATGAACTTGCCAAAGATAAGATGGACCTGATAAAACTAAGAGTTTATTGAGAAATGATAATTTTAAAAGGGATGATGAAATATAGGGTTCAGCAATTTTTTAAAGAAGATTGTTAAATCATCTGAATCCACTCATTCTTATTCAAAGTTGCTTAAAATTGGAGAATTTTTTTTGTTATTTTGTTAGTTTTGAATTGAATTAATCGATTTTATTAGGTGCAATATATTGATAGAAAAAAATATCAAATATATAATCAACCATCTTTTCTTGAAGCTTGTTTATGACATTTTTATAACTCTTAACATGTTTTCTCTTCTAATTATTGTGTACTTCTACACATAGGATGAAAGATATTAGTTATATTTTATCCCTGGATCCCATTGTCTCACATCTCACTTTTATGCACTTTTGTCTTGCATATGTTCTCTTTAGACTCTCTCATTGGTGAGAGCTAAGAGGTTTTATAAGAATAATTTATTCCTGTTTATGATTTTGGGGATTGATAGTTCATTACAAATAAGTGGATTGATACTTTGAGTGAGATAAACTTGTACAAGATTTTGTGAGTGATGAATGAATTATGCTTAGTGAAAGGTAAGCTTGGTCGTTTTTGAGAGGGGGGAACATAGGTTCAATGTCATGATCATACTTTTTTTTTATTATTCAAAGTGTGAAACAAATGAAATTTTAAACGGTTTTTACAATGTTAGTGTGGACTTGAAAAGCTAATGGAATTAATTATCATTTATTAGTTTTTATCACATATGATAACTTATTATGTTCTTGTTGGATGTTGCTTTGTTTTTTTAGTGATTCATTTTAGGAATGCTTTAGCAAAAGATGGCACTTTCTTATTTAAGAATTCTACAAGGCAAGATATATGCTAAAAATTGTTATCATAATGATTGAGCTACTAAAAAAGCGGCTTTGTTATATGTATGAGAGGATTAGTCCCCTAATGCAGTACAACAACATTGCCCTGGGAAATACACAAATCAACTATTACGAGCTTCACTTCAACGCTAGTACCCCTATCTATAAAAACTTGCTAAGAAAACAAATTTTAATTTAAATGAAGGTTTACCAAGATCTCATAATTGGTCCATCTTTTTTTGATTTTACCATTACATGCCTTTATGACATTACCCTCCATTTCATACCTATGAGCCTAAATTGCCTTCTTCTATGCCTTTGAGTTCCTTTGGCCTATGACTCTTGGTTACATTTTGGACATGCTTGTAAGCCTTTAAATCACTTGGTCCATCTAATATTACAATGCCGTTAGTAAGCCATGTTCAATCACATAATAGGGCCCTTTGGCATTTCTTCCAATCCCATCTTATTGGTGATTATCATAACGATGGAACCTAATGGTAAAGGCATGTTCAAATTAAATGGTAAACGCTAATGTTCATATTTTGACCAAATTGTATCCTATCCATATGGTATAATTGAGTTTTTTGTGTAAAAGAATAATGAGACTGATAGTTCTCTGTCCATGTATTCAAGACATCGTTGGCAGGGACATCTCGAGAAGCATGTGTAAGTATTTGTGTTTGCTTGATTATTTCTTTTAAAGGTCTTCCCTAACTGAAATTTTTTTCTAAAGCATTTTTAGCATCTTTTGTTCATTTTCTTTTGAAAGCCTAAGATTTCTGAAGAAAGGTTATTTGCTATGTGTATAACTTGTGCTGATACATCATTCTTTTGCCTCCATTGGCCCAATATTTAATTGCCGATGATAAGTTAAATTTCATTTGGTGCAGTTCATTAACTCATGTGGACCATAGTTTGATTTGCATTTCAATTGATATGTTTCCTCTGTTTCTTTTGATCAACCTAAGTCAATTTTTAAACATGATACAGTGAGAGGAGAACCGCTTTGATTAGGGAAGCAATACACACAAGATATTCATTGTTACCATATTACTACTCCCTATTTAGAAAGGCTAGTGTAAGCGGTATCCCCATATTGCGGCCTCTATGGCTTGAATTCCCCGAGGATAAAGAAACATTTGACAATAGTGAGGCCTTTTTGGTTGGTGAAAGTATCCTAGTCCAGGGAATATATGAAGAGGTAATTTGTACTCATAGTCTGAATTCATATCTTTGTAGTATGTTACACACTCTTATGTTTAAAATGTTGCGCAGGGCCAAAAATCCGTGTCAGTTTATTTGGCTGGGGAGCAGCCTTGGTATAGCATGAGAAATGGAGCCGCATATTCTGGAGGCCAGATCCACAAACTTGAGGTTGTTGAAGACAGCATACCCAGTTTCCAGAGGGCAGGTTCCATTGTCCCTAGAAGATACAGGTTCAGACGTAGCACAACACAAATGACAGATGATCCCTATACTCTGGTATGTATTTTATGTCTCCATGGCTAGTTTCATACCCATCTTCAGAATTCAATGAAATGATGTGCTTGCTCTTCCCCTTGTCCTTGTGGGCTTCTTCTCCTTGATCGAGAAGTTCTTTAAACTTCTATCAAACATGATGAATTTACAATCCTTCACATTTTCATCATATCACTGTTCAGGTAATTGCACTCAATAGTTCTCTAGCCGCAGAAGGCGAGCTTTACATCGACGACGGCAAGACTTACGAGTTCGAGCAGGGCGCATACATCCACCGTCGATTTGTTTTCTCTAACAGCATCCTGACCTCATATAACATGCATTCCATCCCACCCGAAGCGAAGAAATTCTCTTCAAATGCCACCGTGGAGCGGATCATTATTCTCGGACTACCATCGGCCCCAAAAAAAGCAGTGATCGAGCCCGGCAATCATGAAACCGACATCGAGCCCGGCCCGCTCGCACTTAGAGCGGGCGCAAGCCCAGTTGCTCTTGTGATACGAAAGCCCAATGTCCGCATTGCCGATGACTGGACCATCAAGGCCTTGTAGGTTTCTATGGATGGTTTCGACGTGAATTATTTGTATCATTTTCGGCGAGTGCGGCAGGAATTTTGTTTTAATTTGCATTTTTTTTTTAATTTAGTGATCAAAATGGGCTGAGAAGTGTTTAATCTTATGATTGACGTTATGTTCCCATCGTGTTTCGGGTAATTTAATAACAATTTTATATGTACAGCAGCTGTCTAAATGGCTGCTGATCTGCATGAAAATTGTTGCTTTCGGGGCTTCTTTGACAAAAGTTTGCGATCAGCAACAAATATACTTGTTTCTCTGAAATCTAAACCATTACTCGAGGCAAAAAACTTTCCCATGAAGATCTGATTTTTTCTAGAATTCGTTTATACTTGATTTTTTGATTTTTGGTTTGAGAAGTTGGTGAAGTCCTTTCGTTTGGAGTGAATGAAATGTCAGAAAAATTTTTTTGTTTGATGAAGCAGTGGAAGACGACGTCTCCTGTCACAAGAATGGTAAATTTTATCATTGCAGATCATAACTGGTCTGTTTGATTTTTTGATTTTTGGTTTGAGAAGTTGGTGAAGTTCCTTTCGTTTGGAGTGAATGAAATGTCAGAAAATTTTGTTTGTTTGATGAAGCAGTGGGAGATGAACGTATCCTTTCGCAAGAATGATAAATTTTATCATTGCAGATCATAACTGGTCTGTTTCAATTCGATGCATGCGACTTTTAAAAGAAAT
Source organism: Phalaenopsis equestris (assembly GCF_001263595.1). NCBI lineage: Eukaryota > Viridiplantae > Streptophyta > Magnoliopsida > Asparagales > Orchidaceae > Phalaenopsis > Phalaenopsis equestris. The sequence goes on along the minus strand of NW_018164700.1, from coordinate 1,479,327 downwards.
TGATTGAGCTGTGATGTTATTTCAAATGAAGCCTAAATAGAAGGATGTGATTTTGCATTTTATTATTTGAACTTCTTTAAAATTATAATAAATAATATTTGTTAAGAAAATTTCTTTGCAATTTATATTTGTATTTATAAAGAGATGATAGTTTTTGTTATTATATGCAAAATTGTTTTTTTTTTTCAAAGTTAGTGTAAATACTTTTATTTTAGCATTTGGTATCTTATGCTGAATTCATGAACTTATAAGTTTATATATATTTAAATTTTAATATTTTATTTTCATAAAAAAAAAAAGTTAAAATATTTAATTTGATTTGAATTCTTAAACTCGAGCTACTTTTTAAGGAAAATTTTGATGGAATATATGTAAAAGATTCTAGACTTTCAGACTGCCGGCTTCCCTTAAAAAAGCTTCCCCAGATCTTGTCCTCAACGAGAAACAAATAATGAGCATCAACAAATGATGTCAATGAATAAGACTAATTTAGTCACATATTAAATACATTTGTAATGGAGTTTTAAATGGATATCTTATTGAGCTTTAATAAAATTTTTATTCATAAATCTTTTTCTATGACTATAAATTAATCAATAATCAAGCTCATCAATTTTGTTAATTTATCAATCAAATAATTAGAACATGTCCATTCTTATTTTGAAAGCTAATTAAAGACCATGAAAAAGCTATAATTAAAATAAAACCGAGTCCTAAACAATCTATTGAGCATATTGATTCATTTAGCTCGCGCGCGCGCGCGCACCACACGCCAATTGGTGGAAAAGATTTTAAGCCCACGTGAAGCTGAAAGAGAAGCTTCTTTGATCTGCATGTTGCTTTTATGACCGAAGAAAGAAAGTATATGAAGAAAAAGGCTTTGTATATCAATAACATTACATATTTCCAAGTAAAATTTGACTTTATGTTTATGGAGTTGGAAAAATATGCCCCCTAATTAAATCTTTGAATAGATATGTCTAGAAATTCACTTCGAAACCCAATATCTCACGTTCTTAAGTAATAGTGTTGGAATGTGACACACCATCAATAGATTTCTGCATCCGACACAAATCTAGAGACATGACACGGATCTCAAGGTATTCTTTTGAACAAGAAATGTTCAAACTTTGATAAAAAGTCATCCTGAACTTAGATTTTAGGAAATTTAGTCAAATGAGCTGCTCAACGAGACGAACCCAATGATATCAAAATAGGTCCAGTCTGAACTAAATCAAGATCCGATCAAGATGTGAAACAATTTGGAAATCTTTTGGACATATTTGGAAGGTTAAACGGATGTCGAATCTAGCGAGTCTATAGTCGAATCAAGCACATCAAAGAGACAAATCCAACGAGCTCAAGCTCGCTCGATTCTGATATCATTAAGATACTTAAATGTTCACCAAATATCGTCTGATCAACGAAAGCTTTCATGATCGTCCGATCAAAGTGGTTCATATTCTTACATTAATTACATCTTAAGCTCTCTAAATAGAACCCGACCCCTTCCATAAGGGGGTAGAGCTTGAGGTTGGTGAAAGAACTTGAAGCTTTGAGAATGAGCTAAAGTCCAGCATCACTCTTATCGTCGTCGACCACCGCTTGTTACTGACCGTCGTCAACCACTGTCGACCACCACTTGCTGACCTCCACTAATCGCTATCAGCCGCCGCTTGTTCCTAGCAACAAATTCATCCTCACATCGACGTTATAACTCAGAAGACTTTATAATTCTTTTTTGTCTGTGGGACAAGGACTTATATTTGTAATATTCAGTTTATAGTGATTCTCTTCAACTGGGGCGAGGCCCCGAGGTTATTTTCCTTTCTGGATTTTCCACATAAAAACTTTTAGCGTCTCTACTGGTTAGAAAAATTATTCTACCAGGACTCCTAAAGTAGAGATGTGTTTAGAGTCCACTGATATGAGGTCACGTGGCTTCAAGGAAACACGCGCGCATTTTTGTGATCCGACCCGATAACATAGGAGAATATTCATTTTGTGTTATTCCGCGTTATTCAGGTGTTATTTTGGTGGTATTGATGTGTTATTGTGTTATTATAACACCGGAAATATTCTCAGAACAATATAATACATGAATACTTGTGTTATTCGGCGTTATTCAGGTGTTATTTTGGTGATATTGATGTGTTATTGTATTATTATAACACCGGAAATATTCTCAGAACAATATAATACATGAATACCACCACAATAACGCCTGAATAATGTGGAATAACACGGGGGAAATGCTCCCCGATGCTAAAACAATTTTTCATTTATTTTTCTTTCACCTCCACGTGGCATAGTTACAGTGGGCTCCTAACGTATCTTTACATAAGGAGTTCGGATTTAATATTTGTTCATACTGGTTGTTTCTTTCTTTTCAGTGTGTGTTGATTTCTCGTGCAACGCTAAGACAATAATCTATTACTCTACTGCTGCGAATTTTCTAGCACGCATCAGAATGCAAGCCACTTTGAACTGGTGGTTGAGTGATCTGTCTTTCAACTAAGAGGGTGTGGATTTAAGATTTTGCATATGTGATGTGAGTGCATTTGGGCTTATGAAAATAGTAATAACAATAGTGGTGGAGCTCTAACTGAATAATATACCATCTTTTTATTATAAGGGCCTCTCACATTTTCTCTTTGAATTATCTTGTCGGTTTCCAATGATTACAAAACAAGTAGCTTTCAACATCTATTATATAAAAAAAAAAAAAGGAAGAATTGATATTCATGCTAAATAATAAATATTTGTTGATGAGGCATCATATGGTATGATGTTTTCAATATTTTCTTATACATGATCAGTTTAGGCATGTCATAAAGTCTAGTCATGTCCAATTTGAGTTTAAGCTTAGCGTTCATATATATAATTTCATACTTGACTTAAATTTTCAATGATCAAAATTTGATTCATACGTAATTTTTCTTATAAATTTAGTAAGTTTAAATAAGCACTTACTTTTTAATAAAAGTTATTTGTTATCGATCTAAATAAATAATTAATTAAAAATATTTTAAATTAGCATGAAACTAATTGACACCAAGTAAATAAAATAATGCATAAATTATAAAAAAGCTTTCTACCATCAAATAATACAAATAAGTACTAATAAATTCATTAAAATACAAAAAAATAATAATAAATTACATATTATATTAGAATATATATTATATTATTATTAAAAATATAATTAAATAAATTATATTTAATGAATTTTTATTTAAATGATATATCAAATATGTATAGAATGTTTTTATAATTTATTTATTGAACTGACGTTAATAAATGATTTAATTATATTTATTTAATGGAGGCAAATTTTATACCATGTATATATTTCCTTATTCCGGCGGAGAAAATTAAAAAAACGTTGGATTGATAACTCGATATCTAGTCCCTCCTCTTCTTCGATCGATGCTGGAGCTTTTCGTTGCGGCGGCGTTCTCGGCGGTGCCGCTCACGCTATACTTACCTCCGGTGAGAAGCCTCAAGTGCAGACGATGGAGTTCTTTTTCAGGGAATCTATCGGCTACGCAGACCGCACTATTCCTCTGTTACGCTTAGGCTTCCGCCGAATTCTTTCCTCTCTGCTTCAATCAATCAGGTAGAGAGCCGATCCAACGTGATCTTCGATATTCCCCGCTGCGGGATTCGGGATTCGAGATTCTCTTCTCTTCTATTTCTTTGCGGATTTCCGCTTTCTTCGATCTTCAGTGAATGGTAAAGAGCGAGTTTAGGTTTTATATTTGGAATGGATCCGATGGATTTCGTTTCGTTTATTATTGATGCATGCATTGGGTGATTACTGTGTGGGTTTTTATGGATTGGGTTTCAAATTTTAGGATATCTGAGATCGATTTCGCGATTTTTTTATTTTTATTATTATTATTTATTATTTTTTTTTTTTTTGGTGTTTGGCTGTGGATCGGTTGTAGGGCAGTAGAAATTTTGTTGGCGTTATTTAGGAAATCTTGTTAATTCTTGTTGGTCGGGTGTTCTTTTTCGGTGGCAGTAAGTTTTTAGATTCATCGATTTTGGATTCCGTGTGTTCATGATTGAGGAATATTTTTCGACATAATTGATTGAGTGGCTATAAAAATCGAGTCCAGAAGCGATGCTTTGTCCGGACATCCAATCAATCAATTAATATGTTTTTAACACTTTAATAAGTTAAATTATGCTTATCAAGCGCAAGGAACGTGTTGGAGAACTCAGATAAGATATTTTATAACTTCCGTTCAGTCTGATAAGTTTGTACTTCAGAATATATCAACTCATTGATCCATAATCCATTCTTGTAATCTGGAATCCATGAATCCCACGTGAAAATCCCTTGATCTCGAATGGAAAAAGAAAATTTTTTTAAAAAAAGTTTAGAACTAGAAACATATACTCAAATAACAAAAGAAATTGTAAGAGTAATTGCACAGAGATGAACTTCTCCTCAAGAAAATTTCTCCCGAGAACTGTAAAATTCTAGCAAGAAAGAGGAGGCATCATGCTAAAAAATGGAGATAGGTCGAGTAAGGGCAAAACCAAATGACGATCGAAAGGGGCAAATCACGATGAAGAGGAGGGAATCGTCGCTGATTAAGGCGAAGCGGAGTCATTTTGTGGTCAGTAAATCTTATGATTCTCGAATTAGAAAAAATTGTTCTATCAAGACATCAGACGAGCCCGAGTTGCAGGTGAGCCCTATTCTTCTAAAAACCTATTGTTGTGGGGCCCACTACAAGTGCTCACAGCACTTCGGACGTCAATTTTTGTCCCTCTCAAATTAGACTCGTTGAGATTCTTTACTTTATTTCAACCAATGTGTTGGGTGTTTAAGCATAAAAATTGAATACCTAAAACCACTTTTCTTTTTTTCCAATAGATGAATTTGTTTTTGGAAAAGAAAAAAAAAAAAAGAGTTGGGGCTGTATGATTTTTAGTATTTTGAGTGAAATATAGAAGGGAATATAGGGAAATTAAAAATTTAGTTGTTTTGTTCATTAAAAAAAAGGTCATGCAAGAGTGATTTTATTGTTTTATTTAAAATTTATCATGTCTCATGACATCTTTCTTGTGGATAAGACTACATAAAGAATTCAGGAAAAATTTGAAATATGGAGGTCTACTTGATGCAAATCCGGAGGAAATTTTTACAGTGAATTACTTTCCCAGTTGGGATGGAAGGATTGTAATATGATTTTATTATTTAAAGAAGTAAGAAGAAATGAGGAGGGAAATGGTTATTGCTGCTAATTCACGGTTTTTGAATTCTGTTGGTGAGTTTCCAACACTGCAGAGTGATTCTGCATTAGCTCTTTTCTTGAGTTTAACGAGATATAGAACATAAGAGGCATACATCAATTTGGAATCAGAGCAGTTGTTCCTGCGTTTGAATTCTGTTGGTGAGTTTCCAACACTGTAGAGTGATTCTGCATTAGCTCTTTTCTTGAGTTTAACGAGATATTGAACGTAAGAGTCATACATCAATTTGGTATCAGAGCAGTTTTTCCTGCGTCAAGGAAAAAAAATATTTCATGTCGATAATCTTTAGTGGTAACTTTTACAATATGTCAAATAACTAAAACAAAAGCACTGATCTAGTCCAGCTACAAACCAAGATCACCCAACTGGCATCGGTTTTAGAACATATCATTCATCAATTGGATGCCATGGAGGTGAGTCAAACCCGAGATGAGTTTGTGCCTCATAATAGAAGGATGTGCGAGCCTCCTCTGGAAGCCGAAGGAGACGATAATGAAGAAAATCAAGATTCTAGGGGATTTGGTGAGCGTGAAGCTCGCTCTGGATGAAATGGTCATGAAATTCCAAGGGGACGAGGAGAGCGTGGCTTCGACCATCACCCTCATGATGAACTAATTGAGAGCATGAAGATCGAGATTCCAAACTTTCTTGGAAATTGTTGGGGGTCCAATTTTCAAAGAACTAACCAAGAGCATGAAGGTGACTCTGGATGAGAGCATGAAGATTAGTTGACAGCTATTCAAGATTATTTTAAACGGTCGAACAAATTTCCAAGAAAATCTTCATCCTCTTCATCCTCGTCCCCTAGGAATTTCACGTTCATCAAATCCCCTTGAATCTTCATCCTCTTCATTATCGTCTAATTCAGCTATCGGAGGAGGTTCGCACATCCTTCTATTATGAGGCACAAACTCACTCAGGTTTGACGCTTCTCCATGTTATCAAATTTATGAATGATTTGTTCTAGAACCGATGTCAGTTGCGTGATCTGTGTTTGTAACTGAGCTAGATCAGTGCTTTGGTTTTGGTTATTTGACATATTATAAGAGTTACCACTACAGATTGTCGACATGAAATATTTGACTTCCTTGAACCAGGAAAAACTGTTTTGATATTAATTTGATGTCTGACTCTTATGTTTAATATCTCATTGAAGTCAAGAGAGGGGCTAATGCAGAATCACTCTGCAGTGTTATAAACTTACCAACAGAATTTGAAAATCATGAATTAGCAGCAATAACCATTCCCCTCCTCCTTTCTTCTTACTCCTTTAAATAATAAAATCTTATTACAATCCTTCCCTCCCAACTGAGAACGTAATAAACTATAAAAATTTCATTTTGAAAGCAAATAAATGCATAACATAAATGGAAGAAAAACATAACCGAATCTAAATAATTAGCTTTAATTAAACTTCTAAATGTGAACCTTTAATTAAGCTTCTAAAAACGTAACTTCCAAAAGCGCCTTTTGCTGATTTTGAATTTGGATTTTTCGTCCTTCTTGATTTGCCTCTACTTCGAAATCCTCCTCTATAATTTTCTCTGGAACTTTTAAAAACTCATTTTGTTAATTTTGAATTTTGAATTTTAATTTATCGTCCTTCCTGATTTGCCTCCGCTTTGAAATCTTCCATAATTTCCTCTGGATTTGTTGCTTCGAGATTCTCCTCCATAATTTCCTCCGGATTTGCATCACGGCTACATTGGAGTCTAAAGGTCTTCGTGTGAGTAGTAGTAGTTCTAGTTGCAGGGTTGTGAATATGGGTGATCAAATCATTAAAAGGTGTGTTCGCTTTAGATATCTTGGGTCTATTGTTCAAAGCGATGGTGATATAGATGAGGATGCTATTAGTAGAATTCAAGTTGGTTGGTTGAAGTGGAAGTGCATTGGGACTATTGTGCAATAGAAAAATACCGCTTAGACTAAAAGAAAAATCTTATAAGATGGTGAGACCTGCAATGCTCTTTGGTGTAGAATGTTGGCCTTTAAAGAGAAGCATAAGATAAAGTTAAATGTTGCTGAGATGAGAATGCATGCTTAGGTGGATGAGTGGCTTGACACTTAGAGGCAAAAAGAGAAATGATTATATATCTGTGTTAGGGTTGGTGTTGTTCCAGTGGCGGACAAGATACAACAAAGTCGTCTTAGATGGTTTGATCAAATTAAATATCGACCATCTGATGTTCCTGTTAGAAGAGTAGATGTTTTAGATTCCACTTATATGAAGAAAGGCAGAGGTCGACCTAAAATAATTTGGGCAATATTGTCTAAAAAATGATCTTAATCTGTAAGAAATAAATGAAAGTATGACACTCAATAGTTCGCAATGGAGAAAAAGAATTCATGTAGTCAACCCCACTTAATGGAATAAAGGCATTATTTTTATTTATTCCATAATTTATCAATGTAGGCAATTTTGGAATGCACATCAATTTCTCCCCCATTGCATGTGTTATGCGTCGACAACAAGTATTAACAGTGATGATGATGATGATGAATGGGAATGAAAATCATGATCTTGATAAACAAGTAAAATATCAAGATTTAAGTTTTCAATTTTCTCAAGATTCCATCTTGGCCTGGAAAGTAATTGATATTGTTGGTTATCATGCCCATTCAAAAAGGTTAATATTGTTTATCTTAATTTTATTAGCATTTTTTTGATGATTTATGGGCTATTTGATTTGCTAAAAAAGAAATGCAATGATTGTTTGGTCAGCAACAAAAGATGTGCATTATATTCCTTCTGCATAAGTTTTGAAAACATTAGTTTTTTTTTCCTTTAAAAATAAATATAATATTAGGGGTGTAAACGAGTCCAGTCGAACTCGAGCCACCCTCAGCTTGAGCTTGAGCTTGAGCTTGATTAATTTTATCAAGTTTGAGCTCGAGCCGGCGCCGACTTGTTTATTATAAAAGAAAGAAAATAATATTAATTTAATTTAATTTTATAATAAAATGACAAATATAATGATCAATTATGAGAGAAATAGTAAGAAATCAATTAATTTAAAATTCAAAATATTAATTCTTAAATTATTTTAATACTCTAAAGATAATCTTCAAATTTAATATATTTTAAGTACATTTTATATTAATATTTTTTTAAATGAGCCGTTTCACGTGCTAAAGAGTCGAGTCGGGGTTGACTTGAGCTTAACTTGTTATCTTATCGAGCTCAATTTACGACCCACTCATCGAACCACTTATAGAGCCGGCTCACCAGTCTACGTGATTCACTTACACCCCCATATATTATCATATTATATTGCATTTGAAATTTTTTTTTTTGGACGGTTTAATCTCCAGAAAGAGGGGTGTATTACATTTACATTGCAGAAATTTAATTGAGAGAACTATTTTTAAAAAACTCAAAACAATTATTTTTTTTATATTTTGAATATTTTTAAATACAATTTATTTTATTTTTAAAAATAAAGTATATGAATATTTATATAAATTATATAAACTAAAACAAAAAAATGATATCAAACAGGTTTTCTATTATACTTTTAAATAATTCATTTATTTCAATTATATACATTTTTTTATTATAATGGCATATCCGTACTCAATCTTTTTAATAATAGATCTATCCTGTGTATAAAAATTATTTGATACATATTTATCCAATTTATACAAATAAATTTATTTTAAAAACAATTTTATTTATGAAGTACAACATCACAGAGAATGAGTGCTGACTCAGTCGATCAGCTTTAAACACCCAATCAGCAGATATATTATGTGCATTTATCACTGCAATGAAATAATCAATTGGTGCTCCAAGACCAACCTCGTCAATGCACTACTTAACGACATAGAAACTTAAAAAAAGACAAAAATTACTTTGCCTGAAGCTATAACAAAATGCCCGGACTTGCTTCTGAAATAGCAGTCCATAAATTTGGAATAGAACAATCTGCAATCCCAGTGAAACAAGCTCCAAGAAGGATGCGTATGGAGATCGAACAACATGTCGTTGCGGAGGTTAAGAAATTCATTGGATAATTACAAATGTCATGCACTTGAAAAACCAAATTGAAATCGATAACATTTTCACATAAAATCCAACAAAATCCTCAAATTATGAATAAAAATTTCAATATTTTTTTTACAAATTAAATAAATAATCTTGGTCATCCAAATTTCATGAAACCTAAACCTGTATGAATCTTTGGTCTCTCTCTTTATAAAACACAATATATTATGGTTAAAAAGTTTATTTGTTAAATATGTAAATACTAAATACATCAGAACTCGAGCCACCCTCAGCTTGAGCTTGAGCTTAAGCTTGATTAATTTTATCAAGTTTGAGCTCGAGCCGGCGCCGAATTGTTTATTATAAAAGAAAGAAAATAATATTAATTTAATTTAATTTTATAATAAAATGACAAATATAATGATCAATTATGAGAGAAGTAGTAAGAAATCAATTAATTTAAAATACAAAATATTAATTCTTAAATTATTTTAATACTCTAAAGATAATCTTCAAATTTAATATATTTTAAGTACATTTTATATTAATATTTTTTTAAATGAGCCGTTTCACGTGCTAAAGAGTCGAGTCGGGGTTGACTTGAGCTTAACTTGTTATCTTATCGAGCTCAATTTACGACCCACTCATCGAACCACTTATAGAGCCGGCTCACCAGTCTACGTGATTCACTTACACCCCCATATATTATCATATTATATTGCATTTGAAATTTTTTTTTTTGGACGGTTTAATCTCCAGAAAGAGGGGTGTATTACATTTACATTGCAGAAATTTAATTGAGATTACCATTTTTAAAAAACTCAATACAATTATTTTTTTTTATATTTTGAATATTTTTAAATACAATTTATTTTATTTTTAAAAATAAAGTATATGAATATTTATATAAATTATATAAACTAAAACAAAAAAATGATATCAAACAGGTTTTCTATTATACTTTTAAATATTTCATTTATTTCAATTATATACATATTTTTTATTATAATGACATTCGTATTCAATCTTTTTAATAATAGACCTATCCTGTGTATAAAAAATTATTTGATACATATTTATCCAATTTATAC
>NW_018164700.1:1467288-1468880 GCF_001263595.1 Phalaenopsis equestris | reverse complement strand
TAGAACCGATGTCAGTTGCGTGATCTGTGTTTGTAGCTGGGCTAGATCGGTGCTTTGGTTTTGGTTATTCGACATATTGTAAGAGTTACCACTACAGATTATCGACATGAAATATTTGACTTCCTTGAACCAGGAAAAACTATTTTGATATTAAATTGATGTCTGACTCTTATGTTTAATATCTCATTGAAGTCAAGAGAGGGGCTAATGCAGAATCACTCTGCAGTGTTGTAAACTTACCGACAGAATTTGAAAATCATGAATTAGCAGTAATAAACATTCCCCTCCTCCTTTCTTCTTACTCCTTTAAATAATAAAATCTTATTACAATCCTTCCCTCCCAACTGAGAATGTAATAAACTATAAAAATTTCATTATGAAAGCAAATAAATGCAAAACATAAATGGAAGAAAAACATAACCGAATCTAAATAATTAGTTTTAATTAAACTTCTAAATGTGAACCTTTAATTAAGCTTCTAAAAACGTAACTTCCAAAAGCGCCTTTTGCTGATTTTGAATTTGGATTTTTCGTCCTTCTTGATTTGCCTCTACTTCGAAATCCTCCTCTATAATTTTCTCTGGAACTTTTAAAAACTCATTTTGTTAATTTTGAATTTTGAATTTTAATTTATCGTCCTTCCTGATTTGCCTCCGCTTTGAAATCTTCCATAATTTCCTCTGGATTTGTTGCTTCGAGATTCTCCTCCATAATTTCCTCCGGATTTGCATCACGGCTACATTGGAGTCTAAAGGTCTTCGTGTGAGTAGTAGTAGTTCTAGTTGCAGGGTTGTGAATATGGGTGATCAAATCATTAAAAGGTGTGTTCGCTTTAGATATCTTGGGTCTATTGTTCAAAGCGATGGTGATATAGATGAGGATGCTATTAGTAGAATTCAAGTTGGTTGGTTGAAGTGGAAGTGCATTGGGACTATTGTGCAATAGAAAAATACCGCTTAGACTAAAAGAAAAATCTTATAAGATGGTGAGACCTGCAATGCTCTTTGGTGTAGAATGTTGGCCTTTAAAGAGAAGCATAAGATAAAGTTAAATGTTGCTGAGATGAGAATGCATGCTTAGGTGGATGAGTGGCTTGACACTTAGAGGCAAAAAGAGAAATGATTATATATATGTGATAGGGTTGGTGTTGTTCCAGTGGCGTACAAGATACAACAAAGTCGTCTTCGATGGTTTGATCAAATTAAATATCGACCATCTGATGTTCCTGTTAGAAGAGTAGATGTTTTAGATTCCACTTATATGAAGAAAGGCAGAGGTCGACCTAAAATAATTTGGGCAATATTGTCTAAAAAATGATCTTAATCTGTAAGAAATAAATGAAAGTATGACACTCAATAGTTCGCAATGGAGAAAAAGAATTCATGTAGTCAACCCCACTTAATGGAATAAAGGCTTTATTTTTATTTATTCCATAATTTATCAATGTAGGCAATTTTGGAATGCACATCAATTTCTCCCCCATTGCATGCGTTATGCGTCGACAACAAGTATTAACAATGATGATGATGATGATGAATGAGAATGAAAATCATGATGTTGATAAACAAGTAAAATATCAAGATTTAAGTTTT
>NW_018164700.1:1438452-1467188 GCF_001263595.1 Phalaenopsis equestris | reverse complement strand
TTATTTGTTAAATATGTAAATACTAAATACATCAGTATTGAGCGGTATGCATGTATATCTCTCTAAATTGGGCATATTTTCATGCATGCCGCTCAATTGTTACGCATTTACAAATCTAACACCTATTCTTTTAATACTTATACTACCCAAATCAATCACATCATATAAAAATATCATATAAAAAGTGAAATAAACCTATTGCATAAATAACAATATCATTTCATAAATACTAAAAGCATGCAAGAAAAAAAATATTATCAATCCTGCAATTCTTAACTGTACAAAATTACAAATCATGTCCATAAAACTAACAAAAATATTGAACAAGCAACACATTATCTAAGAGCAACAACAATATAGTACAATGAAGAGCATTTTCTCACAGCCTCTCTAGCATCCCATCCTCACCATCTTAAAAGACAGATAAAATGGATTGCTAAATTAATCGATACAATGACGTAATAAAAAGTTTTGCATTATGGTGTAGACAGCATTTCAAATATTTCAGATGAATTATCATAGTTGAATTCCTCCTAATTGGTGTTATCTATGGCTCATCATTTTTAATTTCTACGTCCAACAATTCCATTCTCATACAAATACTCCACAAATTCATCGATCAAATACGGCCAGGCTCCTTCTGCGTCGTAGTTCGACAGCTCGGGGTCGATCGTCTGTGCAAAAGCACGAGTAGCAGGATACTTAAATGTAATAATGCACTACTGAACTCATGAATAAAACTCTGAATTTAACTTCTCAAAAGGGTTTGGAAGATTGGGGAAACTTAAATATATGTAATATTTATGTATATATGCTGAACTTCTTGGGTGCATAAATAAAATCAAACTTTGAATAAACACCCACAAGGGTCTCATCTTTTTGCTTGAGAGATTATTGCATTAGGACACCGGAAACCATCGGACGTAAATTTGCGTCTGGAGTCCAGTGGGTACTTGCCAGGTGGCAATTGGGTCCCATTATAATACGCAGAATTTTTTAGAGGGTTGGGGCTCACTTGTCACGTGACACATGGACTGTAATAAATTTTCCTTTAAGGGGCTGTTTGGTTTGAGATAAAAGAAAGTACTGCTTTTCGAAATGTGAGGGTTTTGAATTTTTGAGTGTTTGATTTGAGAAAAAATAAATGCAGTGTAAAGTAACAAAGCATTTCAAATGCAGTGTTTAGTTAATTTCTAGTATACTCCAAATTCACCATATTAAAAAAAATGAGGCTGGTGCCGGCCAGTTGTCGGCCTTATGTATATAAACTTCATTTTTCCTCAAACCAAATGCAAAAATATAAAGCCCTACACTTATTTTTCACTGAACCAACTCTTCTAAATAAATTACTGTAACCGTGTAAAGCATTGCATTCCCAATAAAAAACTTCAAAATTGGCAGCATCCAAGAAGATTTAAAAAGACCTTACCTTAGCAAACTCCAACAACTGAGACCAGGTATCTCTTGTGATTGATTTGTTGTGCCTTGCCTAAGCAAGCAAATATCAAGTCAAAGCAGTTCTTCATTAGTTTATAATTCGTATTACAGGAGTAAAAATGGCAATAAATTAGATCATATATATATATATATATATATATATTATTCAACGTTAAATTGTAAAGCATGCATAAACAATTTGCAGTATATGAAAACATTATGCACTACTCAATAGCAAAAGAGAAATTTACATACAAACAGCACAAGTCTTATGTAATTACATATCTAACACCCAAAATTTGATAATTACACTTATCACACTTTGTTGTCATAAACTTATGCATGAAAAGATGTATTTCACTTTTACACAGTTAGTTGTGGTCGTCTTTTTGATCTATGTTAAAACTTTGAGTTGTATGCACGGAAATATGAATGTTTAGGTGTAAGATATGTAAATATATAAGAATTGAGTGGTATGTCAGTAAATGCCCCATAGTAAAAATACAATTTCCTTAACTGGATTTTATACCATTAATGCAAATTATACAAAATGAAATTAGCTTCTGAGAAAGCAGAATCATAAGTTTTACCATCCAAATGAAACGGAGCTAGTTGATCAGAATAATTTACCTGCAAGAAATCACACCAATGATCAACCAAAGACCAGTGCTTCTCGGCAAACAACAACTGCCACATGCCTATTGCAGTATCCAGAGATAGAGACTTTTGTCCCTACAATTAATTCCACCAGATAGCAATCATTTCACCCTTCAGTAAAATTATCAAACGAGAAGCATTTTCCCAAGATTATAAGTTACAGCGAATAATTAGTGGTGCTAAGACTATCAAGTTTAGACTCAACTTTGTACTTATATTGAAAATTTAAACAGATGCAATGCAACATCACTAAATAAACTTGACATTGACACGGCCAAAACTAGGAAACTATTAAAAAAGTTAAATATAATAATTTCACAAATGAACCTTTAAAATAGGCAACTCATCCTTCAATGAAGCCCTTCTACAGACTTCTAACAGTAGTTTGAGGGCACAGAAATCATACTACAACAACAACAAACCTTTATCCTACAAAGTGGGGTCGGCTACATGACTCCTTTTCTCTATTGCACCCTATTGAGTGTCATATTTTCATTTAATTCTAATAGATTTAAGACCATGTTTTATACAATTTGGCCAAGTTTTTTTAGATCTACCCCCGTCTTTCTTAACATAACTCGAATCTAAAACATCTAGTCTCCTAAAAGGATCATCAGATGGTCGGCGTTTAATGTGAGCAAACCATCTAAGACGACTCTCTCTAATCTTGTCCACCACTAGAGCTACACCAACACTATCACGGATATATTCATTTCGCATTTTGTCTATAAGTGTCAAGCGACTCATCCACTTAAGCAATCTCATCTCAACAACACTTAACTTTGTATTATGCTTCTCTTTTAAAGGCCAACATTTTGTGTCATATAGCATTGCATGTCTCACCACACTCTTCTAAATTTTCCTTTCAGTCTGTGCATTACTTTTCTATCACACAATAGGCCCGATGCATTCCTCCACTTCAACCAACTAACTTTCAACCAACTAACTTAAACTTAAATTCTACTAATAACATCCACATCTATATCACAATCACTTTGAACTATATACTCAAGATTTCTAAAACGATCACACCTTTTAATGATTTAATCACCCATACTTACAACTCTGCCACTAGAGCCACTACTACTAAAATTACATTCGATATATTTAATTTTAGATCTACTCAAACGAAGGCCTTTAGACTCCAATGTAAAAGCCCATAATTCAAGTTTTTCCTGAATAGCTTTTCTAGTCTTATCCACAAGAAGGATATTATCAGCGAAAGCATACACCAAAGTACATCCTCCTGTAAATCTCTCGTAAGAGCATCCATAACTAAAGCAAAAAAGATATGGACTTAAAAGTCGATCCCAGATGTAATCAAACTAAAATAAGAAAATACTTGGTCAATCCTTCCATTCGAACACAAGTAACAACTTTAGCATTATCTTTAATGACTTGAATAGAAGTCATATCAACACATTTCTTCTCTAGAACTCTCCAACAGACTTCTCTTGGAGCCTTATCGTAAGTTTTTTTCTAAATCAATAAAAATCATATGTAGATCCTCCTTATTCTCTTTGTACTTCTCCATCAAATCTCTCAATAAATGTATAGCTTCCATAGTAGACCTGCCTTACATAAATCTAAACTGATTATAAGAAATCATTATAACACGTCTTAACCTATGTTCAATTACTCTCCCATAATTTTAAAGAATGACACATCAACTTAATTCCTCTATAATTTTCCTCTATAATTCTCTATAATTTGCACTCTTGTGTGTCCCCTTTATTCTTAAAAATGGGACAAAAATACTCTTCATCCATTTTTCAGGTATCTTTTTAGTTTTAAAAATAATATTAAAGAGTTTAGCAAGCCAAGAAACTCACAAATCTTGTCATAAAACTCACAAATCTCCTAAATATTTTCATACGTCAATTGGGATATCATTAGGTCCTTACTGAACCCCCTAGTTTTCTTTAAATCCTCCTCAATTTCCTTCTTACTATTTTGACAGTAAAAATAAAACGTTTGATTATTATTAACGTTATTAAGATCACTAAGGTCAATCGTATTTTCAGAAACTTCATCGAAAATTTTATCAAAATAGCTCACCCACCTATGTTAAATATTTCCTCTAAAAAAAGTATTTTTTTTATTTTCATCTTTAATACATTTTACTTGAATTAAATTTTTACTTTTCTTTTCTCTTTGTTTGACTAATTTATACATATATTTTTCGTCATCTATAGTATCTAATCTATTATAAATATCACTAAAAATAGAATTTTTAGCGTCACTAATTTTTCTCTTAAATTCCCTAAGGGTCACCATATGTTTTTCCCAGATCTCTAAGCTTTTACATTTAAACCAATTTTTATAACAAGTTATGTTTTATCTTTTTTTGCACATTATTCCACCATCAACTATTTTTATTTATAAAAATATTTACTTTTAATTCTCTAAGTACACCTTTTGCCACTGGAGAGCATATAAATCATGCCCTTAAAAATAAGTGAGTTGAACAATCTTCATGATATCTTCTTATATTTTCTTTCATTTAAAACTCTTACATTATAACACATCCATTCATGAAAGAACGCAATATTTGGAAATTTGTTTGCATCTATGAAAGAACGCAACTAGCTGATAGCATTTTGAATGTCAAGGGGATCAATAAGCCAACAATTACGTTAGTTATATATAAGTATATTAATTCAAATTTCTTTGCCATGCCAATGTGAGTCATCAGCTCCTATCGCTCATGCCTTGCCAACATAAAGACAAGTAGATCTTTACACCACAAAGACAATCATTAATCAAGTGCTGGGAAAAAAAGAAGTAAAGATTGAAAGAAAGGGGAAAAAAAGAAATTGCCTCTAAACACCCTTGATCCTACGTGTATGCACACCAAATTAGACATTCTAATCCAACCCAAAAAACTGATAACAGTTTTGATCTAGGTTTAAAATTATGCGATCAGGTTCATGAGAAAAGACGTAAGCTTCAAGTCATTTTGAGGTATAAAACTCAAGATTGAATCATTAAATTAATTAAAAATATGAAGAGTAAAACATTTGAGAGATATCCTCCTTATGAATCAATAGCAAGTAATTGTAAAAATTTGAGTTTCATCCCAATATAGCATTTGAATTAATCCAAAAGGTCAAATTAACATCATAATAAGCTATACAAACACTTAATAATAAGCAAGAAGTCCAACATGAACAAGTAAATATAAACAAGAAGTTTAAGGATCTGTTTGGGGCAGCTGCAGCTTATCCAACTTATCCTGAAAATCTGGTGATAAACAGCTGATCCGGATAAGCTGTCTGTCTGTTTGGTTTGTGAGTTTGGAGAACAACTAAATCTGGATAAATGATTATTGTGCCCCTGTTTTGGATAAGTTATTTGGTTTGTGCGTTTAGTAAACAACTTTTTTGCATATTTTCTTAGTTAAATAAACAATCTATCGCGCATAAGTTGTACTTTTCTCAACAAAAACAACAATGCATACGAGTTGGATAATTTGGAACCAATTAATCCTATTCAGAATTATCCAACACACACAGAGCATCCAAAAATTCCAACATAACATTAATTTATATGGAATGTGACAAGTTTGTAAAATTGAAATGTTAAGACATGAAAATACAAAATATTTGAGTTACATTTATATCTCTCAAATACTTACGATAACATCAAAGAAGTACAGTTTCACATACAAAAGTGAAATACACACGCACACGCTAATAATGAGACAATTTTACAGCAATTCAAATGTAATGCCAACAATCACCATAACATCATTGTCTTCCAAGAGAATATTAAACAAGAAGCTTACATGTAGTAATTATTCTAAAAAAAATTAAACGTCGTTTTCAATCTAATATGCAGTATGGCCATAAATTTCAATTTTGAAGTAGAAAATCTGTGCACCATATAACCAATTCAAGTAATAAAATCCTACTAGCCGCAATAAAACTCATTTACAATTATGAGCAAAATCTCTCCACAACTCTCACATTAGAGTGTTGTTCAACAGGACCAAAACAGAATGAAACCAATCCAAATCCAAAACAGAATGAAACAACCACCAAAAGAGGACATAAACAACAAATCAAGAAGGATCTAGAAAATCTGGGAGGAAGACTCGTAGGAGCCGAAGGGTAGATCACCGACTAGGAGAGGTCGAGATGTGCCCCGCGCAACAGCGCGGTAGCGGACGAGCATCTCATCGAGAGAGATCAGGAGGGTGGTGTCGTGACCATGGATGCGGAATCGCCGACAAGGCAAACATCAATGCCGACGAGATCGACGTTTACGGTGGAGGGGTAATCATAAGCAGTGACGACGGTGAAGGGTTCAGAGCGGCAAAAACGAGCAAACCGTGGCATCTTCGCCGCGGATGAGGAAGAGGAAGCCGCCGATGAGGATGAGGAAGAGGAAGAGGAAGAACGTGAATGAGATCTTCTCTGCGACTCTTTCACCTGAACAGGAATGAACAAGACGAGGGCAACCCATCCAAATTTTCGCAAAACGCAGACCGCAGGGCTTTCCCCGTGGCCTGCGTCTAATGTAAAATAAAAACTTTGTTTTCGCATAAGCTCTCCAAACGAACAATCCAAACGTTGAGGCGGCGTTTTCAAAACGCCGCCACAACTGATAAGCTGCCCCAAACGCACCTTAAAATAAACAATTAAACATGTTCTAAAATAAACAAATTATGACTAATGACTCCCGAATTCATAAATCTCACTCGCTCCTATCACTTCGAAATTCTTCAATAGAATCATGAGAGTAATTGATTATTTTCTTGCCTCCCGCATCCTCATTTAATCAAAACCCTCCTAATCTTCATCATCATCTTTAATCTTAATTATCTTCCCCTTTTCTAATCAATAAAATTCAATAAAAAAATTATTTAAAATAAGAAATATATTTCTGTTTTAATATTCTATTACACAAAGTTTTATATTAACGTTTTTTTTATTACTTTCTTGTTGAATTTTCTCTTCATGTTCCTTCCACCATAAAAAAATTCATAATTGAGATATTCCACTTTCAGTTAATAATGTCACTTCTATTAAAACAAATACAACCCAATACCTTCTATATCTTGATATGGAAGCATAAGTCTTATTACATGTCTATCAAAGCATTCCTCAAATAATTGAAGCATACGCCTCTTTCTCACGGTACCCTTCCTCCAGCTATAACGTGTAAGCCTTAAGGAGTTTCGCATGCCCCTCATGCTGAAGCATACCTCAAATTAACTTTAAATATAATTTTGGTAATCTGTTACTTTTTGCCAACGCCATTCAACCATAATTTTCTACAATTGATTTCTTGCAAGGAAAAATTATAAAGCAATAGAGATCAAGAAAAGGTTTATGGAGTGAAAATATGGAGAAGAACAAAAAATATTGCAGTTTAAGAAAAAGAGACGAAGAGTGAGCAATGAACTAGGGAAGTTAGAGCAAAAGGAGTGAAAACAAGAGGAAATTTTAGTAAGTGCACTTTTTTTTTGTAAGGATAATTTATTAAACAGGATAAATCGGATGTTAAGAGAAATGAGATTTTAGTATTTGGCTGGCAATAGCCTATTTAAAAAATCACCATTTATGAAATATAAATCAACAAAAGACTAATGAGCAAATGTGCCTTATCGTATCATGTTGTGCTTAGTTTTCAAGTAGACCGTTGTTGGATAAAATCGTTGCCGAAGGTCTAGTATTAAATATGAATTGTTTCATAGAAACTACAGTGAAACTAACCTGAAATGGTACAATAATCTAAATAAACATTATTATAAATAATATATAACATCAACTAACTTTATGTTACAAATATAATGCATTTATTATTCATGAATAATTTAGGATCATTAATTAATATATATAAACAAATGAATTATAACAAATCAAGAATACTACTGAAATATTATAGCATGACATGTAATAATTGTAGTAAAATTTTTATTTTGAAAATGTTCAACTAAGCGCATCTATTATACGTGTATTTTACAAAATAACTTTACAAAAGAAATGGGAATAGTTATGAAAATTTTTTAAATGAAATTATAGTAATATTAAGGTCAAAGAATAGAAGTTTTGCATTGAAAATTTTCGAAATAGCTTTTTTTAATGAAAATGAGTTCTAAGGAAGCATGCTTGCTAGCTTTTTCTATAACACTCGTATTCTGGCTTTCATAAAGCTAAAAATTTAAGTGCATTTATCAAATACCATAAAACTAATTCTATTGTCTATAAAAAGAACATTTAGGAAGTAAAAAGCACTTTCAAACGGGATCTAAGATAAAGAATACCTTTTCTTTAGCCCATCCAAAAGCAAAGTTATATATCTCTCGAAACTTTTCTGTAAAAAAAAAAAAAAAAAGTAGGTTATTGGTTAAAAAAAAAAAGACTAATTTAGCAAAGAACATTTACAGTGCTGCATAAGGTTTTACAAGCATTGAATGTAAGTTCACAAATATTAAATATGTCAATTAAGTGGGTTATTGGCTATAAAAAAAATCATTGAATGCAGGATAGTTGCTAAACATCTTTCTATTCAAGATGTTGTAATTCATAGGTGCTTTAGGCCTCAGTTCTGTATGTTCTTTTTTTTTTCAGCTTGTTTTGTTTGCTCTCACATAAAAAATGTCTGGAAGCCAACATAATTCAAAATAGAAAATGAAAAAAAAGCAATTAGCATAATTAACTATTTAATACATAATTAATATAATATAAGCATTAATTATCTAAAGATCCATTTGGCTTGGTTGTTTGTAAAAAGAGTTTTAAAGCCGTTGTTGTTGTTTGCGGGGTGTTTTTGTGGTGAAGGGTTTGAATTGGATAGTAGTTTCCGTACAATTATCATACTTAGGGTGCATTTGGGGAGGTTTGTGCTTATCCGGATAAATCACTTATCTGGAAACACGGAACGCGGGGTTCAACTCGCGTTCTATGTTAAGTGTAAAAAACCAACTGCGTTTTTGGATAAGCTGCTCAAACGCAGTTTCCAAACGATGAGACGATGTTTTCAAAATTTTGTCGCAACGGATAAGCTGCCCCAAACAGAGCCTTAGGGTTTGTTTGGGACAACTGCAACTTATTCAGCTTATGTTGATAAGCAGTTGATCCTGATAAGTTGTTTGTTTATTTTGTTTGTGCGTTTCAAAAACAGCTGGATTGCAATTATTTCTGGATAAATGACTATTCTGCCCCTGAACTGAATAAATTATTAAGCTGTTTGGTTTTTGAGGTTTGAGAACAACTAATTTGCTCAAATTTGCGAAAAAAAAATGACCATTTCGGCCACGTGCTATGGAGCTATTTGCAACAGTAATATAATAAGAACACATTCAAAATACTAAAATCCAAAAAACACAACATAACAGTTCAAAAAAAAAAATGATATGCTCCTCACTCAAGGGAGACTATCTACAAACCTATTAAAAAACAAAAAATTTAGACTTCAATATAAATATAGACTTACTCTATCGATACACAAACAGAAAAATAAACATTTGAATTATAGACTTCAATATAAATATACATAGGGAACGAAACCCTTTTGCAAGCATTCAATTGTACAAAAAGCTTTCATGTGCATCATTGCACGAAAAAACTTACTTTATATAACAAAAACAAGCCGCCCATTTACCCAGTCATTTCAAACGGATAAATCTTGGGCTCACTTAGAACCTATCCAATAAATTTTAACTTATGCAATTATATTTCACTATATAACTTCTTACTAATTCTCACAAATTTTTATGATGTAAACTAATGTTTTATAATCAAATTTATTATAACAGAATTGGATTTCCAGACTTGAAATTCATCCAAAGACTAGCAATTTAACATGACGAACAATTCAAACAAACTCATAGTAACACAACACATAGTTCTTGAAGCTTTTATTCAAACTTCAGACAAACAGACATCAGCAAACTAGAGACGAGTAAAGAAGATTTCATGAGCATAACACTTGGAATATGAGCATCTTGTTGCTCCAAATCTTCTTTTGCATAGTACTTGATGGAACACCTTCTGAAAAAGTGTCTGGTTATCTCGTCTCGTTAGGAAAAAATTACCTTCTTGGACCCCAGGAAAGAATTCTTTCAATTGAGAATTTCAGGAGGTAATACTGGTAACAACTTTGAGGTTTCTTGTAATTAATGAAAAAAGGAACGAAGTATAGAAAAATTGAACATACAATTTTACATAGAAGAAGCAGGGAAGGGATTTAGCACACAAAACTTTAAGGCATTGATCTCCACCACCATGAAGCGATACACAAATTTGATGAGAGGAGAGAAGGGATTTACCTAGAAGGAGATGTATGCCGAAGACAGGAGCTGGCGGCTGCCTAAGATTAATGTCGAATAAGCAAGGAAAGGAGCTGAATGCCGGAGAAGCCGCGAGTGAAGGGAAGGAAGCAGAGAGCGGCGGATCGCGAGCTAGGACAGAGAGCGGGGTAGTTGAATGCCTAAGAAGATAATGGAAGGAAGGCGGATCGCGAGCTAGGGCAGAGAGCGGCAGATCATGATTGATTATGTGAAGGGTAGCTGGAGTAATTTGCGATTAAACGCAGCAAGGAAACGCTGAGCGAGGGGGTAATACCGCGGCCCAGATTATTCGAAAATTCCAAACTGTGTGTTTCAAAACGCTGCTCAAACGTGCAAAACAAACATCACAGCGGCGTTTTCAAAACGTCGCCGTAGTTTTAAGCTGTCCCAAACGGACCCTAACGTAGATATAATTCTTAAAAACAACTTCTCACTACAAAAAAATTTGAAGAAAAAAAAAGAAAATAATAGCCAAATGAAGATATGATAGTAGTTTGAATAGTAAAGCAATAAAAAAAATATAAAAAACAGTCCCTAAATCTTATAAGCCCAACTTAGGGTCTCTTTGGGGCAGCAGCAACTTATCCAGACAAACAGTTTATTCTGACAATCTGTTTATCAGCAGCTTATCCTGATAAGTTGACTGGTTATTTGATTTGTGCGTTTGAAAAACAGTTGTTTCTGGATAAATAATCATTCTACTCCCGTTTTGGAAAAGTTGTTTATCTGTTTGGTTTATGCGTTTGGAAAACAGCTGATTTGAAATTTTTTCTGGATAAATAATCATTCTGCCTCACAGCAATTGTGTTTTTTGCAACAGAACTGCAATGACTACACATTTGATATTTCAGAACTAATAAAACCATTTCAAAACAGTATAAAAAATGATATACATCTCACTTATGGTGAGTATCAAGGAACTGAATAAAAAAGAAGAAAACATAGTAAAATTACAATTAAAAGTATATTAATATTAATTTTAAAGTGCAGAAGAAACATGTCACGAGCAACGTCATCCAGTTGGGATGTTGTCGAACCCCGAGCAACGTAGTCCGCTTGTGATATCGTCGAATTTCGCACACTACCGGTAGTAGAATCGGGCGGACTGTCTGCCCACCTGAAGAACTCACACATGTCCGGACCGTCTGCCCATAGCCAACTCACACACTCGAAGCCAGGATAGCACACCCAAGTCACCATAAACACCACTCACATGCACCACACACAAGCACACCTCACACATCCACCACCAACTCACACACTGAAAGCCAAGAGAGCTCACCCAAGCCACCTCACACATCCACCACAACCAATCCACCACACACAAGCACACCTCACACATCCACCGCCTACTCATACACCCAAAGCCAATTCATGAAGAACACCAAGCTAGCCAACGTGCCAGGAAACCGAGCTGCACTATGCCGAAAAACCAAGCAAGCCAACGTGCCAAAAAAACACAAAAGGTAGAAAAAATGAAAAGGACCTACACTTTCGCAAAAAAACAGGTCAGCCAACATGTTCCCCACTGTAAAATGGTACATTAAGCCAAAGAGGCCCAATCAAAATGTCAATTCATTCATATTCTTCATAGAATGATTGCCAGTACTCAGACGAAAAGGGGAAACCAAACCAAAGAAATCAAAAATGTCAATCATTCGATTTGCTTGAAAGAATGCTTGCTACTACTCACAGAAAACTAATTCATGAAGAACACTACAAAAGTTACAGAGAACCACCTTACCGGATCGCAAAGAGGAGAAAAGAGAAGGAGACCTTAACGGATCAGAGGGAGGAGAAAAGACAAGGAGAATCGCAGCAGGAGATCCCGGGATAAGGCAGAGAAGACAAACCTAGGGCACAGGATGAGGATCGTAGAGAGAAGAAGGCAGCAGATAGATCCAGAAATCGCATAAGAATCGCAACTAGGGTACTGGATGTCACGGGAATACTATCGCGAAAGGTAAACAAATACGCGAGTCACATGCTTTGACCCGCAGTCTGTGTCTAATAGAATAGGATACACACGTATCCTCAAATGTAAGCCAACCGCACGAAACAAACATCCTTAGTGTGTTTTGAAAACGTATAAACAGCAAATAAGCTGCCCCAAACGGACCCTTAATCTTAAGGGTTGCCATCATAACCATTACATTAATTACAAAATTTTTATAATAATTATTATTTCAATTAATTAATATAGATTAAAAAAGTCAAAAAAATTCAACTACTATTTTAACTAATTATAGACTTATACAACTATAATTAAACACAAATAAAATCATAATGTTCTAGTTAAAGATAATAATTTATCTTCTTTTAAAGCTTCAATGAGTAGTTTCTTTAAAAAAAAAAATTGGAGAGCAACTTTATTATAGCTAACATACTTTAGTAGATATAGTTTTCAAAAACAACTTCCCCACCACAAAAAAAACTCCGAAGAACAGCAAGAAAATAATTGTCAAATGAATATATGATAACAGTTTGAAAAATAAAGCAATAAAAAAACTATCACAAACAATCCCTATAATAATATAAGCCCTACTTAATGTTAGTTTCCATCACAATCATTAATTAATTACAAACCTTTTATAATTAATATTATTTAAATTAATTAATATAGATTAAATTTGTATAAAATATTCAATTAGCACTTTAAGTAATTATAGCCTTATACAACCTAAATTAAACAAAAATAAAATCACAATGTTCTCAGTTAAAAATAGAAACTTATTATTTAGTAAGCTCAATTAATTGATTAATAGTTCATACCATTTCTATTTACAATGATAAGTACAACAAAACCTTAATGATCCTAATAAAAAAAACTAGTCAAAATCTAATTAGTCTAGATAAAAAGTAAGTTCAGTTATTCTAGTTATCAATGAATTAGTTAACAATTAAACTCTTAACTACCATAATTAAACATAAGTAGTAATAACTATAATTAAAATACAAATTAATCCATACCTATCATAAATAATGCATTAATAAGAATTACTTTGACCAATTAAGCTGTTAAATACTTTTAATTATAATATTAATTAATCCAAACTTCACCAAAATAATACATTAACATCAACCACCATGGCCAATTTAGCTACTAATAAATCATTCTAAGCCTATTTACAATGGTACATACAGACATTAATTAACTATCATATACTTCATTACCACAATTAAACACTAATAAACTTAAGTGATCATAATGTCAAAACATTAACTAACCCTTGGACATATGAATATCTATTTAGAAGAACTAGTATCCAATTAGTAGAATTAGTGTAATTTACTGAAACAATCACTTTGACATGTTTCTAAAACGTGCGATAAAACATAAAAACCCTCATGCATGTTTTCAAAGTTTCAAGAAATAACCCATTTTAATTTCAAAATGAAGAAACGGAAATGAGGTGGACAAACATATTTTTTTCTCTTAAGAACATGCTTTCGAAAACATGAAAACTAGAAACGGATGTTAATTCAAAATAGGCATTAGAATTTGCTTCAAAAAATCCCTAGAAGGAGCTTTCAAACATATCTTAAGAAAAGACAGATTCTTTATAATCCAAAGCACGCACGTTCATCTTTCAACTCTGCACGTAGTGATGGTATCTTTTCTTGGAGCTTTTGAATGGTATCTACCCTGAAATAGGTGCATCGAAGAATGCAAAAAATGATTCGCAGTACCAGTACCAGAGGAGCAGAAAAAAAAAATAATAATAAATAGAGGCATTTACATACATACCACCCAATTCTTATGTATTTACATATCTACTTCCTAAACTTTACTTCCTATATTTATACCAACCAAATTTTTTGTGCCACATCAAAAGTCCCACCATTTTAACTTTTAAAAAGTGATACAACTTTCAAGCATAGGTAAGGTGGCATATATGAAGTGGTGTTAGATATGTAAATACATAGGAATTAAGTCGTTTTTATGTAAATCTTCCTAATTGGCATAAATCATACCCCAGTGACTGTAATCCACCAATAAACTCTTCTCGAGAAAATTCACACATTGTGGCAGCCTTCATATGCCAAGATAGAACCAACTGTAACATTAAAGACGTGGCATTTTGATGAAAATAACGTAAATATATCATTCTAAAAAAATGTATAATTGAAGGGCATCAGCATTTTGATGAATATATTTATCACTAATGAAAATATAGTTCCTTTATGGCTTCGATATCAAGTAGGCGTACGATCAGCAATCAAGTACATTTCCTAACAAAACAAAAAATCCTAATTAATTATCTGAAATGTCTAAGAATGTTAGTACTCAATTTGACAAATTGAGCATTTAGCCTATGAAACCTAATTTCAGAACTCAATTAACAGATGGCCAACTTTCCAAAAGTAACTTGGGAAACAAGAAGGGCCTGCCATAAAACCTGAAAGTCTAATTAGCGATGAGCATCGCATGCAATCTGGCCAAGCTTCCACCTAAAACGGTTCGGGAAAAACAAAAGAATGAATATAAACAACTTACATATCATCCTTCAGTCTGTAAAAATATCAAAGAACCAAATCAAAACAAAATTAGTGATTTATAATGAAATAATATAAAAAATAAAAATAAAAAACTGTGAATCGGAACATGGTAGTTCTATTTTCACTGCATTTGGTGAAGAAACCTCTTCCTAGAATACATATGTACATTAGAAAGTGGAAAAGAACAAATAAAATTTTACCCTAAAACACAACAAATTGGAAGTTGCCGAGACTATTATAAGATTTGAAAGAAATGAAATACCAACAACAGCTAATTACAATGTGCGAAGGTATTCTTGGCACAATAAATGACATACCGTAACAATATCCTGGGGATCAACCTGCAAGCGTCCAATTACCAAAATGCATATAAGTTTAATGAGAAAATAAGATAGATAACACAAAAAACATCAAGGAAATCATAAACATTGAAACCCGAAAAGGTAATTAGTAGATAACAGATAACAAACAGAAAGTGCATCTAGTAAGAAATCATAAAATTTGTTCTATCAAAAGAAATGTAAGAAAAAAAATTATCCAAAAATTGTTTTCATTCACCTACATCTATTTTAAGGAGAGAAAAATCAAAAGCGGCTTTAACAAATTGCAGGAAGCTCGCACATGAACTGAGTGATAAAAGACATCTGGGGAAGAAAAAGTGATGATCATAATTATTCGAGTTGAATATATTTGTGTGGCTTTACTAGAAATCTAAAAATATGATGGATAAACCCTCAATTGATATCATAAACAAAACAAAAACCAGAAAATTAGTGTGAAAAAGATCAGTACTGGTGTATCATGCTGTGAATCATGTCCAATTAATAAAATGAAATCTTTATGCACGTTTCAGAAAAGGCATGCACGATGAAAAAAAGAAAGACATGATATACACTGAGGTCTTATTTAATATCAAAGTTCCCATGAAATATATAAAAGCAGGAATAGTATGCAGAATATTACAGGGATACGGGGTACACTGAATTTTTTTACACATCGCAAATGCAGAGTAAACATGATAACGAAAAAAAAAATCAAAGAAGAAGCTTCAACCAAGAATTCAAAGCAATATTATATCAAAAAATAAGAACAGGATTCAAAAGTAAATAAAAAATATTACCTGTAAATCATTACATAGTAGAGATATGCCATCAACCAAAATCATATCAACATAGGCATCTGCAAATATCAGACAACTATAATTGCAAATAATGCAATAAATTATGAACACAAATATTTAGCAATTAATAGAAGTAAAACAAGTTTACTTGAGACTTTGTGCAAGGATTACAAAACCACTACTGCAAACAATGCTATTAGAATAGACTATGACCGAAAAAAAATTAACAGTAAGTAGATCAAAATGAAATTTAGTGGAACATAAATGAAAATCATTTATACTGTTACAGACATGACACAAACGAAATATTTATAAATAACCACCCTTCCTACCTATCAAAATCACCAACAAGACCAATTCCATGAAAATAACTCCTAGCTCAACTATGTAGTTTTCATGTTCATTATCTGTTTCACAAATATCATTAGAACATAAATAACAAATTAAGACACCATATGCAGCTTTTAGAATTCAAGATAATTTGTCACAGAGCTTACTTTAAATAACATATTGTCTTCAGATGCTGTGCTTAATAATTATCACATCATAGATCCAAGATAAATATGCTTAACGCACCAAGTAAAAATATTAAAGTTCCAGCAATATTTAAGCTGAAGGTAAAAAAATAAAATTATATTCAACTAAAACCTGGACATACTCTCTTCCGATCAACTCTAGTGATGAATTAAGTTGTAGTGAGATTTACTGATCGGTTGTAAAACATATTTGTGCTCATCACCCACATTATTTATATAAGCATTCACGATATACAGCTAGAAGTGACTTTAGTTGGTAATAGTAAATTCGAATCCTACTATTCAATACACTTTTTTTGTAGTCATTATAGGTTTTTTATTCATACCAGTGTAACTATTTATTCTAAAAAATAAGTCAAAGATTTCCAACACTTTTAACTCAGATGATGTTATAGTGGAACTTAACTATTAGAGAGTTCATAATCGGATGTCAGCAAACATGTATAAACAACATGAATCTTTTGAATGAAAAAGCCATCAGCCTAATTCCATAAAATGTTGAGAAATTCACTAATTACCAGAAATGAGTATAAAATCATGTCAAATACTGCAGTTATATTCTTCATCATAACCCCACTGGTGGCTTTCCACCCCAAAAAGATATCTAATAAGGTAAATTTAACATGGACTAACAAAAAAATCATCTTTAAAAACACAAATAACTAAACAAGCACCAATTAATAGCATCATAATATTCTGATTCCAATGCTCAAAAATTATTAAGTTATCATAAGTATAATACAAGATTAGCTAACTTTCCTTTCAAGGTTTATAGAGGGTTGGAAGAAACAAATATAATGCATGATTAAAAGTATAATGCATGGAAAAAGTAAGATCGATGCAACCTATATATAATAGTTGAAATTTAGCCAGCAACAAGATATAAAGTGCAGAAAAAAAAAGGTAGAAAGTTTCCATTTGCAAATATCTGAGCTTCCTAATAAAAGGAACACCAAAATGAACTGGTTCAAAAAACAGATGTAGCATGCACAGAATAATGCTTCTTCTGTGTTAGACAATACATGGCAAAAGGAGTCCATATCATTCAAGAAAAACTAAACAGCTAATTCATGAGAAAGACATGTGAAAATTTGATTTAGATCTAAACATAAAAAAAGAGAGATTTCAACGGAGCTGGAGCAGTCTCTTTAAGTGTACGTAGAAAACCACAAAGCCTTTCTAGCCACTTAAGCTTTAAAATTCTAATCTAAGAAGGATGCCAACATCAGTTCCTAGGCGAAAACTTCAAGAGTAGTTTAGGTGGCAAAGGATCCAAAAGAAAAAAATCATTTCTTGGATATGAAATGAGCAGGATTTATTCATTAATCCATTCTATTCAGGTTTTAAAACTCAAGTCCATATAACACTTGACGACAAGACAGCAGAGGTCCAGTGCCAAATATTTCTTTATTTTCAACAATAAAAGATTATGTGAACTTAACCCAAAAAATAACGGAACAATGATACTATTGCAGAAATTCAAATAGAGAATTACAGATAATCAATTGAAATAGGAAATAACAACATGGATATAACACATACGCAAAGAGGGTAGTATCCCAAAAGGGGTGGTGTTGGCTGTTTGGATTGGGTGGCAGCAGCAGGATGGTGGCAAGGTAGTGGTTTGTGGAGGGACCCGCAGCTAGAGGCAAGGGGCAGCAGGATGGCAGCAGACTGGGAGAGGTAAGGGGAAGGTGGAGGCTGCGGTTGGGGGTGATAGGAAAGGGACCAGCAGGTTACAGGCATGGCTGGTGTGCAAGATTCAAGGTGGAAGAGGGAGGCCAGCTGCTAGGATGAACGTGGTTGCAGGGACGTCAGCAGTTGTGGCTGTTTAGGAGAGGGTTGCAGCCAGGGAGGGGTGTTACGGTAAAGAAGGATGGACGCAGAGGATGGCAAAGTCGAAGATAAATATCCCATCGGGAATGAGATATAGCCGGAGCACCACTCAACCCTTGAGAACAAATCATTACCTCGGAACGAGATACAGCCGAATCACTACTAGCCCTTGGAAAGAAGAAAAAACATGGGAGCCCGACAACTGTCCTAAAAGAAACACAATAAAAAATTGACCAAAAACATAACAAAAACAACATTTATAGATCTAGAGTAACTAAGGATTAGTCTCCCTCTCACAAGGAAGAGGTAATCCCACGTAAGGAAGGTCGGTCGTCACTCAGGCCACTGTTCTGAACTGAGCCTAGCCGAACTGAAGGCCTCGCATCAGGTCCAGAAGCTGAGACACCCAGTCCGGTCCAAAGCGGGAGACGCCTGCATCATCCAGTGTTGTAGATGGGATACCGCGTCGCGCTTCGTTGGACGCCCCTTGTCATTCTAACATTGACCGGTAGAAAAAAGCAAGTTATGAGACCGTGCGAGAGCTTATTAGGCAAAGGTTTAAAGATATTTATGGCATGAAACTTTGACCACGCTCACGTATCTCCAAACAAGCCTTGATGTCAAGAAAGAAAATAACAAATGTAATGTGTATGATTTTAACTTGGAAACATGTTGGTGTATGATGACTGAAGGATAAGCTTGCTCTGGGAACAAAGCACTGCTAGGAAATGACCAGCAACCTCATTTTAGTTAGACTAGGTGATGCGAGGCTTAGAAGGGTTGAACTGGCTGGTTTATCTAAACCGATTCAGCCCTATTGTTGCTTGAACCGGTCAGTTTTACCGCCTAAATGGAGGGGCTTCCCCCTCCCTACGTATCTTCTATTAAAAATAGGTCCTTTGTTTTGTTTAAGGTTGGTTTTTTTGTGAGAGTTTTGTTTAGACAGCTGTCGGCATCCCCTTTTCCCTTTCCAGGGTTGTACCCAAGGACAGATGGTGCTCCGGCTATGTATCGCTCTGAGGTGGTGATTATCCTCGATCTTCCCCATCTAACAGGTTTCCCAACAGTCTCCTATAATCCAGCAGCAACCAGCACCCACAATCCCCTGCACCTGATTTTCAAGTGCTGCCAGAACCACTCCCAACTCCCTCACCCTCCATAGCACCTCCCACCACCCGCTTGTCACCACCCTTTTTCTCGCCCTAGGGTGTGTTTGTGTCGTTTATTTCCGGTTTTGATGAGTCTTTGTTGTAACGCTTTAAATTTCAAAAATAATATTTTTGTTTTCTATCGCGGTTTGAGTTAACTCAGATATCATTTGATATCAAAGCTAGCCTAATATTAGTCTTATCCTCGGATTTCCTAGCATTCGCCCCTAACCCAAGCCCCTCCATCAAAATTTTTTTTCCTATTCCCAAACCCTAGCCAAATTTTGACTAACCAGAATTTCCCCTTGTCAATTTTCTCAGCAACCCCACATTAGTTTTCCCACACCTTCAATGAGTCTCTCACACCCTCTTTCACCTCCCAAATCTAGACCCTAGCCATGCTATTAAGAAGATACACACCTGAGCCTACCCGGAAAGAGATATAGTGAGAGATCCGTCAACTTCAACGAAGGGTTGAGGACATTGAGGATGAAATCTAGGGGGAGATTACCATCAACCGAGATCGGGAAAGTCAAAGGGGAGCCAGAAACGAGGAATTGAATCCCTTCCATTGGGAAGACTTTAGTGATGAAGAAGAACGGCCATGACGGTGTAGAATCCAGTATCAAAGGAAACTGAGAAAAGACCTAGTATACAGAGTATGCGAGAAGCTGAGAATAAAGCAAGAGATATAATTTCAGTTCCTACCAGTTTACTACAGACTGAAAATTCAAACCCTAGCTTCAGAAGCGGAAAGAACACATCACCGAGCGACCATGCCATCTTACAGCCAAAATTCAATCTCGGGATGTTACAGCCAGAGTACACCCAGAAGAACCCCGGGGACGACCCTGTCAGAGGAAAAACTGATTCAGAGGGGAGAACAGGTGGAACCAGCCTGCATCCCTAAATTTGTCATAGCCCAGAAATATTGCAAGTACCACGAATTTAGACATGTTGAATCAGACTGCACAGCCAAGGGGAGGTCTGTTTCACTGAGCAGGGCTTCCTTGAAAAATTGAGCAAAGACACAGTAGACACAGAAGGCACGAAAGACATAAAGGAGGAGGACCAGCTTCCAGTTGAAGAGATAAATGGTGATCCATAAGAACATGACAACTTCAAAGAGGATTCTTAATTTTCAGCCAACAAGGAGGCGTCATCGATTCCAGTTGACCCCAAGATAGAGATTCCAGCTAAGGTAACATTAGCTATTTTAGAATGTAGCGAATCTAATGTAATGGGCATCCCTACATATTATGAGATTATAGTGCCTCAAGATACCATTTTGTAGGCGTTAAGTGGAGCATCAACAGGACTTACCATAGATGTCCAAAAGGGTCATGAGTTTGAGAAGCCGTTAACAGATACAAAGCCAACACAGATAAGAGAAATGCAGATTTTCAGATGTATAGACCCCTTCCCGAGTTATCCCTGCGGAGGGAGATCTAGTATGTCAGAGTCGGGTTATTTTGTACCATGTTGGGAATATTACATGAGGTTATTCAGAGGTTATTTCAATTCATCATGGTGCCCATCGTCAAATGTCCAAATAGAAGAAATGAAACCCAAAAAAATTTTCAATGGTACCTAGGCCCTATCAGTGAAGAAGGGGTCTCCCCTAAATGGGTGCTAGTGAGAGTGATGCAGCCTGCCACAGATTTCACCCTTGTTGATTTCTCCTCACATATGAGTTCATAAGCTGCACTCAGCCAAATACGTGGAGTGGAAGAAGTAGGTTAGAGGAGCTTTGACTTTATTCGTGAAAGTTTTTGGCTCCTCGTAGCACGACGTTAAATGCCCTGGTAGGTCGATCAAATAGGTGGCATCCGAGTACAAGTGATGCTCTGGTTGTATCTCGCTCCACGGTGGTGCGACCTTCCCCATCCTCCCTGTGATCATAGCTGCAAGCCACTTCATATTTCCCTCAACTTCAGCCACTAATCTCCACTGATTATCCTTGTTCTTCTTCATCACTAAAGTCGAAGGGGGAGCCAGAGACGAGAATCTGAATCCCTTCCATTGGGAGGACTTTAATGATGTTGAAGAACAATCATGACATTGTGGAATCCAGTAATATCATAGGAGGTCGAGAAAATAGTCATCATACAAAGAACGAGAGAAGATGAGAATAAAGCGGAAGGTATAATGTCAGTACCAATCAGTTTACCACAGGCTGAAAATTCAAAACCTAACATCAGAAGTGGAAAGACTACATCACTGAGTAACCATCTCATCTTACAGGTAAAATTCAATCTCGGAATGTTATAGCCAGAGTACACCGAGGAGAACCACCGGGAAGACCCTATTAGAGGAAAAATTGATTCAGAGGGGATAACAGGTGGAATCAGTCCACATCCTTAAATTTGTCACAACAAAAAAATATTGCAAGTGCCATGAATTTAGGCATGTTGAATCAAACTGCACAATCGGGGGGGGATCTGTTTCATTGAGCGGGGCTTCCATGAAAAATTAAGTAATGACACAGTAGATACTAAAGACGCGAAGGACATAAAGGAGGAAGATCAACTTCCAGTTGAAGAGATGAATGATGACTCAGAAGAACATGACAACTTTAAAGAGGATTCTCAATTTTCAGCCAACAAGGAAGAGGCGTCATCGATTTCCGTTGACCCCAAGATAGAGATTCCGACTGAGGTAACATTAGTTATTCTAGAAGGTAGTGAATCTGATGTAATAGACATCCCTACATATTACGAGATTATAGTGCCTCAAGATACCATTTTGCAGGCGTTGAGTGGAGCATCAACAGGATTTCCTTGGATGTCCAAAAGGGTAATGAATTTGACGAACCGACATCAGACACAAGGCTGCCATAGATAAGAAAAATGCAGTTTTTTTAGATATATAGACCCCTTCCCGAGTTATCCCAACGAAGGGAGGTCCAGCATGTCAGAGTGGGGTCATTTCGTACCATGTAGAGAATATTACGTGAGGTTATTCAGAGGTTATTTCAGTTCAGCAAGGTACCTACCGTCAGATGTCCAAATAGAAGAGATGACCCCAAAAAATTCATCAATAGATCTAAGTCCTATCAGTGAAGAAGAGGTCTCCCCTAAGTGGATGCTAGTAAGAGTGATGCAACCTGCCATAGATTTCACCCTTGTTGATTTCTCCTCACATACTAGTTAATAAGTTGCACTCAGCAATACGATGAGTGGAAGAAGCATGTTACAACTGGGATGGTGCGATATTTGGATTGTGAGAATATTCATCTATCTACAGTTTGAGCTCAGGTTGTGCCAAAGGTGGACGGAAACCTATTCTATTAGAACGTGTTTTGAAATCACAACACCTATTTCCTTTAAGGGAAAAAAATCTTTTAATGATACAACCCTAGAAATGGAAAAGGGGACACCAGCGGCTGTCCAAACAGGACTCTCACAAAAACTCACAAAAAAACAAACAATAAACAAAATAAGGACCTATTTATAGTAGAAGATAGGTAGGGAGGGGGAGCCTCCTCCACTTGGGCAATAAAACTAGCCCCCTTGGACTGGTCGGTCCAAGCAACAGTATGACTAAACTGGTTTAGCTGAACCAGCTGGTCAGCCCTCCTAAGTCCCACGTCAGTTTTCTGGGATTAGGGGAGCTTCGACTTCATTCGTCAAAACTTCTGGTGTAGCATGACGTCAAGTACTCTGGTAGGTCGATTAAATAGGTGTTGTATCCAAAGACAAGTGATGCTCGGGTTGTATCTCGCTTGGTGGTGATTATTCTCGACCTTCCACATCCTCCCTGTGATCCTAGCCGCAAGCCACTTCATCTTTCCCGACCGCTGATCCCCCCCCAAACAAACTGTAGTATCCTAACCTGTTGTCCATCTCAGCCCTTCCCTGCTACCTCCGCAAAATTGCTCCTACCTCCCGTAGCTGCAAACAAATTTCTCAACAATCTCCTCTAACCTAGCAACAACCAAAACCCACAATCCCCTGCACCTAATTTTAAATAGAACAAGATAAGAATTTAAATGACTTGGCCTTATCTTTCCGACTATTTCTATAAAAAAAAAATTGAGGTTAAGTTCACGGGGAAGAACAAATAAATGAAATTAATTGTGTAAGGCCTATTAATTGCTTATTAAACTCAAAATTATGTTTGTGCAGTACATCCTTACCACTACGAGCCATGTAAATTCGAGCATAAAGGTCAAATTAGTGTTGGACTCGAAATGACCCGATGTGAATATAGTCAACTTAGCCCATTTTTTAAATGCATAGAATTCTCAAAGCAGCACAACTATACCAAATTCAAACCTAAGCCAACACAAAATGTAAAAAAAAAAATTAATTTGCAGTAAGTTAGCTTCAACCCAACTCGAGAAGAGTATGATCACCAAATTTCAACATAACGACTCCAAAAAAAATTAAAGCAAATTATGAGCTAAAAAAAAAATCAAATAATTAAACCATTATTCGGTCACTTTAGCTGACCATAACCGGGCCTGAATCTTACATAGGTTGACCCAAACCCAAAGTATTCATTTTGTGCCCCAAAATTACACACCCAAATTCAAGTGATGCTCTTTCAATGAAACAAACTAATAAGTTGAATGGGGTATTCTTGACCTAACTGGGCCATATATGTTCCTCCAAAAGAAATCATTTTTCACTTATAAGTCATGCCCTAATAATATGTTTATATAAGAAAATTTGAACATAGCAAATTTTAGTATGAAAAAGTTAGAAATGCAAGAAGGTGTGAATAGCACGTTAACCGAATTACCGGTCTCAAGTATGTGCCAAATTATGTAAGAATCATATAATTTTTAGCATCCTTAGCATAACAGAATTTAGATTCTCATGAGATGATATAGTTGTTATGTTTTCATGAGTGGATAGGTTATCATGAAAGCAAAGGGAGTTCATGGACTCTATATATTATAGGGAAGACAGCAAGTGGAGTTGTTTTGACTTCATCATCAGTTATGTTAATGAGACTTAGCAAATAAGAAAATTTTGCTTCATGGCCGTATTTCAAGTTTCAAAACAAAGAACAGCACATGTTGAGGGTAGGCTAAAAAAGCTTAATGGATAAACATAGCACAATGAATCCTGGTACAAGGTCGTAATACTGTAGCATTCAACAAAAACATAACAACTTCAGGAGTATAAAGATTCAATGATAGGCACAATTTTATTATGAGTGAATCAACTTTGGTGTGTAGTTATCTCGTAGTTACTAAATTCAAGCAGCATCTGAGCTTTATGTGCTAGAATGGCGCTCAAACCATCAATCTATTAGGAGCAAAAAAAAAAGCTTAGCTTGGAGTATAAAGTGATGGGATATTCATATTATATAGCAAAATTTTGAGTCCATGGAAGGATTAATAGGATTGACTCAAATTTATTAATACAAACCATTAAATTGATTTGGCAAGCACAAAATTCAAAATATATGATTTTACAAATAAATACAAAATTGTTTGCACTATCTTATTGAATAAGAGCTAGATTTTAATATTTGCTACATGCTTAATCCTTGGATCAGTGTCAAATCTAATTTGAACCAAAAAATTGACCTTTAATTATTTTAAATAAAATAAAGAAAAGAAAAACTAGGGCGTGCTTGAAGGTTGAAGCAACAACAATGGAGGTAAGAAAAAGAAGGTATAGAGAACTTTTGTGGTGACATCTTTGAGAAGCATTTAAAAAGAGAACTTTGGTATGACTTAGATGTCTATATTTATGATCTATCTATGTGATTCTTGTATTTTATTTTTTCAATATACTTAGACATTTATCTATTGGTTTCACTTTTGAGATGTGGGTCTCCTTTTGTGATGAGATTCGTGATTAAGAAAAAATATTTCTCATGTCCTATTTATTTCCACAATATATGAATTCTTGATCAATCTCCTCTTTCAAAACATAAAAATTTATTTTAGTCAAACCACATAAATTCTGGTGTTTTTTGTTTGACATGATCTCCTTGTTATTATTTTATTTGTTAATCAAATTAGTTCCTAGTAGAAGCTTTAATAAATAAGCAAGTTATTCCTAAACCAATTGAATATTAATTTTAGCATTTATAAGCCCGTTAAGGTGAACATTTAGGAAAATCAAGACCATCAATATTAGTCTGAAGCCCGCGTGAAAAATATAATTATTTAACATTATAGCAAAAAAAAGCACAAGCAGTCATTTGTGTGGCCATACTTTCCAAAAAAAATCCCACCCCATCGCTAACATACAAACATATGCATCCATCAAATAATACACATGATTGTCACACTTAACCGTACAAAGAAGACAAACGAATTCTTTAAAAGTTGTGGTAACAATATAAAAACAATCCACAAATTGATATTTTTTTTCACATATTCCAACAAAATAGAAGTGTAAGAACATTCCTAAAATTATAAGCATTTTCATATAAAATTATGGTCTGCTATAAGTGTTGCTCCAGGCATTCCAATGCATGATTGAAAGTTCAAAGAAGTAAAAATGTCATGACAATGACAACCAAAAGCTGGTTCTTATCCTAACCGTATCCATTGTGGGTACCGCACTTGATTAAATCAACTAAGTGTCCTGGTGTCCGCGTTGACATCAATTAGAACTGTATAAACATAAAGAAGTAGAAGATTAGAACTAGCCTTTGTATCTGTTATAAAGCTCTTCAAGATGTCTAGAATCTGTAGTCGCTCGGATATGTGGTTGGCTGTAAAATATATCAAATGCTCCCTCTAAGTGCCAATCACTGGATTTCAAGGCCTGAAGGGCAACCTTTTCACTGAACAGATAAAGAAAGATCAACAATACAAAAGAGAAATAAATTATAATATTCTATAGACAGTATATTTTATGATATAACGCTCTTTGCCTTTGTTCAAAATATGCAATAAATAGAGGCCAATGGAATAGAAAATCAACAAAATGAATTCTACAAAATGAAACATGAAAGTTGTTGACTCTGGCAAGCAAATCATGATATATAATATCTACTCCAGTTTTTCTCAAATAAAAAAACAAAAGAAAAATTACACCCTTGCACATGCATGAACCAATCAGAAAGTATAGTTTTAACATCAAACATAGCAAAATTTTTAGCACATCAAAGAATAAGTAGCAGCCATAGTCCAGCAATACAATATGTCAAATGAAAGTGAAGGTCTGCATAAACCAAAAATGCATATTTTAAATAAAAAAAAATACCTAGTTCCAGTTATTGCCATAAACTGCTGAACTTTGTCTCGGTGACCCCTTCCAAGTTTATTCTGCAATCATGAACAGATTGAAAGAATTTCATTCACATCTAAGAAACCCAATAACAAAAGATGAGAATCAAATTTATTTAAAAATATAAAAATATAAAAAATATATTTAAAAATATTAAAATATAAAAACATCGTACGAAATATATACTGGCATCATAAATATAAGATGAGAATCAAATTTAACAGAACATCCACACAGCCGCATATTCTTTAGCTCTTATTTTTAGTATTATAAAGAGAACTATTGTCATAAACTTGAAAACATGTAAAACTTAGTTGAAATTACAGAAAACAAAGATATATGCCCTTAACCTACATTAATGATGAATGAGATTAAAATTTTTGTAATAATTTAAAAAATATTGAAAATTCTATAGCTTTAATATCAGCAAAAGAAATGCAACCATGCAAATTTAAATTTTATATACTTATTTCCACATATATTTTATTTGAATATTCTTTAAATGTTAATTTTCATATAAATAGTGGAAAATATTTAGCTCAAGATTTCAAATTTATAAAAGTTAGTTAATCAAACTTCTTTCATAGGATGTGAAAGTGATGAGAGTATTTTTAAGCAAATTCACACAAAGATAAAAAATCATTTGGAGCATCAAAAGTTAAATGAACGCATGAATGGTTGACACAACCTTAATTTGAGAAATAGGCATCATCTTTATTTATTTTTTTAAGAAAAAATAGAATCAATAGATGATAACAGATACTAAAAAAAACCTCATATTTACTTTATAGATTGTCCTTTAGATTATGCAGGCATTGAGATGGAAGATTTTTTGAATATTTGATAAACATCATATTCTTGAATTTAACTATGATAATCTAGAAAATAAAACTTGAAGAGAATATATTATTTCATCTACTAAAGAGACCAGCATGAAATTCAATATGCAAACTTAGCATAAGTTCCTTATTTTCTAAATTGATCTTTTTTTTTTTTTTGGTTATAATGCACGTCTGCAACTTGAATGTGCAGATGAAAGCAACTGCGATAATGATAAAATTGAAAATATTATATGTGTTAATTTAGAAGCTTTTAGAGTGGGAGCTAGTGGAGAGAAAAAATTTAAGGGAAGCTAATTTCATGAAAAATATTTATAGGAGATAAATTTTGAATATGATTCTTTTTTAGACTAAACTACTTATAATTTTAAACTTGTTATTTCAAGTTGTATTTTTTGTACCTTTGGGTGAAATTATAAATAATGGTGAGTATTGAATCCTGAAAATTATACTTCATTAGCACATTAACTAAGCTGTTATTTGTGTTTTGAAGCACCAGTGTTATCATTTTTTTACCTTTCAGTTCATAATTGCAAACACAAAATGAATAAGTACGATAAATCATAATAATTTTCATATTTGATTTGACATTTTGCTTATGACAACAAAAAAAGGTTAGCAATTTAATATTAATTTTTTAAAAATTTTCAATAATTGAATATACTACTTATATATTTATACTATTTCATTATTATTGCATCATTTAAATTATATCTAAATAAACTTTATATTTATTAGGTCATCCGATTCAACCCCCAATCAAAACAGCAATCCTTGAACTTCTACTTCCAGTTGATGTCCAATACAATTTTCACAACCTTATGAAACAGAGAACTCCAATTCACTCAATCTTCTGACTCTCTAACTTCACAGAATGTTCAAATTTGCATGTAATCGAAGCTCAAGGTATAAAATTCTCAAAAAAAAATTCCGATTAACAACTGGAAAAAAGAAACGTCGACTTATCACTAACCGCGCAGCAGGTAAGAAAAGATCAGAATGCCTCTCAAAGCTTATACATATCCCAGACAAAGTAAATCGCGCAAATCAACATTAACCGCATGAAAACAATAGCAAAAAGAACAAATTAAGAACTGAAATAGCTGCTTACCATGATTATTGCTATAAGAAACCCTAGGATCTGATGGTAGACTATCGGAAG